>NW_013952611.1:838151-846580 GCF_001266775.1 Austrofundulus limnaeus
ATTTTTTGCATTTTGAATATAATCCTAAAAAGTACATTGAAATGATTATATATTAAAAATAAATTTCTGTAAAATGCAGTCTATTTAAATATATATTTAAGTATATATTTCTTTTGCCTGGGTATTCACGAGACAGACTGTGATGTAAGGTCCCAAACTCCCAACTCAGTGATAGGTACCCCAATGAAGCAGCAGTTTACTCATTCCATTTTGTTTATTTTATTTTATTTTATTTCAAAACTTTATTTCATTCAAACATCAATTAAAACAATACAAATAATAATAATGTTGCGTCAAAAAAAACACAACACAGCATGGCCAAATGAAAAGGAGCAGAAAAAAGAAAAAAAATCTTGTAACATCTGCCCCCATTAAAAAAATATTTCTACAAAATGTACAACACGCAGAAATTAAACTCAACTTTCACAGTATAGCTTAAAACAATCAACAAAACAACATCACAACAGAAATCTCAATTTCAACCAATACYTTGTTCATATCTCATTAAAAAAACGTTTAAGCTTTCTACCAAATGAATAAATAGTTCCAGCATTTTTAAGGTCTTTGTCCAAGTTGTTCCACAGTTTAATTCCTCTAACAGAGGTGCATCGTTCCTTCAAATTTGTTCTAATTTTTGGCTTTACAAACATTTCAAGTCCCTTCAAATTATAAACACCATCCCTCTTAAATCTTTTAGGAACAAAGGGGAGAAATAAAGGTGAGTTCACCAACCTTCAGGGTGTAGCTGCCTCCTCCACTGGCAGGATCCTGATAGCRGACAGCAACAACCAGTGTGTTCAGGTACACCTCACTTTGTCTGCTTTCAAGAARATTTGTGGGTTTTTAGACAAAATAAAGAGTTAAAACTTCACTTACAGGCTCATAAATTGGTCATGTTTGCAGATTTTCTCCAATGAGGGTGAATTTAAGAGTCGTTTTGGGGTTCGTGGGCGGTCTCCGGGCCAACTGCAGCGACCGACCGGTGTTGCCGTGCACCCCTGTGGTGACATCATCATCGCAGACTATGACAACAAATGGGTCAGCATCTTCACCTGCGAGGGCAAATATAAGGTTAGGTTCTTTAAATTGTTTGAWACTTCAATCGAAATGGTTCTGTTTTGRATTGAATCCACTGTTAACCTTTCCTCCAAGGCAAAACTTGGCTCTGGTAGACTCATGGGGCCTAAAGGAGTGTCTGTGGACCAGAARGGACACGTGATCGTTGTTGACAACAAGGCGTGTACCGTCTTCATTTTCCAGCTGACCGGCAAGCTCATCACAAAGTTTGGTAGTCGAGGCAATGGTGACAAACAGTTTGCAGGTACACAAAAATAATTTGAATACAAGTGTATGTTACCAAGGTCCTAACAACTTTGAGCTTTAAGGTGGAAAACCATCTAAAAGTCTGTTTCTGTCCTGAAGGTCCACACTTCGCAGCCGTGAACCATAACAACGAGATCATCATAACAGACTTCCATAACCACTCAGTCAAGGTGCTCAACCCTTTTCATWTACTTCCTCTGTTGTTAGGGAAGAAAATGATGGAAGTACAGATTGAAGTATAGATTGTCTGAAGTCTTTGTCTGCTCAGGTGTTTACCCCTGAGGGAGAGCTGGTGTTGAAGTTTGGCTCAAARGGAGAAGGAAACGGTCAGTTCAATGCTCCCACAGGCGTAGCTGTGGATGTTAATGGGAACATCATCGTTGCTGACTGGGGCAACAGCAGAATACAGGTACAACATCCATCCAAAGGGTTTCAGCTTGAAATAATACAATCATTAATCTGTTTTTCCTCCGGTACCAAACCTTTTCAGGTTTTTGATGGCAGCGGCTCCTTCCTTTCCTACATCAACACATCAGCGGACCCTTTGTATGGACCACAAGGTCTGGCTTTGACCTCTGATGGACATGTTGTGGTCGCCGACTCTGGGAACCACTGCTTCAAAGTCTACCGCTACCTGCAATGATAAAGGCTTGGATGGAGATCAGGAAGTAGGAGAAAGGTGAACAGGAGGACAATGGTCAATGTGAAATGAGAGGTTTGGTTTATACGATTGTGACCAGGAAAGATCGAGAGGACTTCAAAAGCATGTAAATGAAAGAAGAAGTGGTRGGAAGAACTTTTCAGAAATTTACTCCTCCAAAATGAGATGCAAGAGTGATGAAAGTCAAGACAAAAGATCAGAAATGGATTACAGTGYTCAGAATCAAGATGTCCACTTTCTTCTTGTTTGGTTTTGGTCGATCAMTGGAGGATTAAAGGAACACAAAAAACCAAGAACAGAAGACAGTGTCTTTTAGAAGCCAWTGCATCCTAAATGTAGAATATTTTGAATGTTGGATAAGAGATCAACCAACCCTGCAGGCATGGATTTGTGAATGTGGATGTACTTTGGTGAGAATGGTTTGAATTGTTGAAAGTTTTCTAATGTTCTGCCTTGTTCTGTATGAAAGAGACAAAAACGGTCAATAAGCTAAAAGTGGTCCATGTTCAATATTTATTTTATTATTCCCACAATGTTATTTCTTAATTTTTAGGCTATTATTTAACATTTGGAACCTAGAATTAGCATTAGGTTGTTTTTATCTAGAATTAGCTAAACGTTAAACTGGTCCAAGAGTTTAAGAGAAGTTGTTTTTGGAAATGTAAATATTTAAAATTTAAAAATTTGATAAGGAAATACCTAAACATCCCTCACAGAAGTCACTGCACAGTCAGCACTGTTACCTTTACAGCTGAATGGAACCTCAGCAGTGAAAAGTTTGCATGATCTCTCCGTGCATGTTTGGGTTTTCTCTGGTTTTCTTCCCACTGACCAAAAACATGCATGTTAGCTTAACCTGTGACTCTGAACTGGCCCMAAGTGTGAGTGTTTTTATGCATGATTGTTTGTCTCGATGTGGTCCTGTGATGGACAGGCGATCTGTCCAGGGTGTACCCCGCCTCTCACCTGATGAACCACCGTCTCTGACCCCGACTGGGATCAAGCCGGTACAGACACTGGATGGATGGAACTCACATAATCATATTTCCATTGACTGCATGATCAGGCTTCTGTTAAAAATGGTCCTAAACTACATTGTCCAGTTGACCTTCTTATTGGGTACAAGGATTTGAATATTCAGATAACCTCCACTCATTGGTCCCCTAAAAATAAAGGAGCATGTAAAAACAGAAGGTTAGAGTCAAGAGGTAGAAATCAGGATTGGGCCACAGACATGGGCCACTTTTAGCTTGTTGTCCCATCTTTGTACATAAAGATTGTTTTACTCTAGAATGTTTTTCTTTTCATAAACTAGGATTCTTTGAAGGTCTTAATCAATTGATTCGTAATGAAAAAAAAAAACAGCTGCTTGAAACAAATTCTGATTGTCTGAACAGTTGAATGGACTGATGTGGTGGCTTAGACGAGCAGCAGCATCTCTGCGCTCGGTTTGCGTGCTCATATATATATTTTTCCCTGAGAAAACAGTTGCAGAATAAAAACAAAATAAAGCTCTATAAATCTATCCTATATATTTGTGAGAACACCTTTAACAATATCAGGTAAACACTTTAATCAACATGGTTGGAATCYGTAAAATATTTTCTGAGGATTCTAGTACGTTCACACTGAGGTACTAGATTCCCRTCAGAGGTCCGTGAAGTGATGTTGTCAAACTGTACAATTCCACAGTTCCTGTCATTTAAGATTTTTCAATGTTAGAAGCACGCTTTACGCCATCATGTGGTTGTCAGARATACCGGCTGTACCTTTTTGAAGACTCATCATCCATGTCATGTTAATTCTACATGCATGATAAGACAAAAACGAAACTTTCTTTCAACCATTTAGTACAGTTAAATTCTATGAGAGTAGCTTTGAGGCACCAAACAGACCATTCAGGGAGCGATGCTACAAAATTTACCAAGAATAGTGAGGGTGTAACTCGATTTTATGGTCAAAATAAGGATTAATATCTTGATGATCATCTTCTAGTTTAGCCTGAAGATTTGATCATTTCTTGAAAGCATTCTATTCTCATCAGGTTGGTAATATTTTTTTTCCAAATATATGGAAGAAAATACCTTTATAAAAACACTACTATAATCACATGAATGAGATGAACAGTTTTCTATATTTTGTTGACAATGTTCAATTTTGGCAGATTTYTTTCTACAAATTTCAGACCCATCGCAGAATACTTTCATTTATTGCCTGTTTTTATCAAACAAACTGTCAATTTCATTTGTTACAAAGGATGTGCATTGCATCATGTCTGGTCTGTGCACTTTAGGTGTAGTGAAACTCCAATTGTCAACAAGTGTCAGTTTACAGTGACATRATGCAGAGCATCAAATAACATGACGCAGTTGCAAATATTTGGCAAATTACCTCGAAAATCACTGCACAATAACTAAAGTTCTGAAAGGTGGTCTCATCTGCTGCTTCAGGACGCCAATGAAGGCCTTTTAAGTGGCGTCGACTCTGAGGCGGACTGCTTTATCTCATATTATTATTACTCAAAATACTCTTTCACCACAGACTGTTTGTCAGATCTTTTAGTCCAAAACAAACCTGGTTCAAAAACAATAAAATACACTCCAATCATATCAAGCTTAAACTTTAATTTTTGACTTCAGTTTATTAAAWGCTTATTATTATTCATGTAATTAGTCCTTTGAGTGATTGTTTTCCACCTTGTGCATTGGAATTCTTAAGTGCCCATATTCTTTTTACYTTTCATCATGTAGTCTGAATCAAAATGTGATTGTTCTGCCTGTTGTGATTGGACTCTCTGTATAAATGTTTCATTGTCAAAATTGTATTCTTTGGCAAAATAATACAAGTCAGCCAGTTTGAAAAATGGGAACCATCGCATTTCTCACTACGACATAATGCCAAAAACCTACTTTCTTCAGTCTTTAATTACAAACACTGTATTTGCCCTTTAAGGCTAACTAGCTTTAACTGTTTTGGCTAATAAGCTAAAGCTGTCTTGGCTATTAGCTTTAGCTGTTTAGGCTATGTAGTTTTAGCTTAATAACTTTTCAGAGCACACAGAGTTTTGGTCTGTAACAAATCTGCCATTATGTCTCAATAAGGATTGTTTTTTATTGTGAAACACAACAGTTGCTTTCATGCTTCATTATAGTGCAGCAATTTGTTAAGAAGAGCTACATTTGTTTTTCCTCTTTGTAAGTTTTGTCTGTTGTGTGTGTTTACTAAAGGCTTGTTTCTCAATATTCAGAAACGCTCAACACTGAAATAAAACATTGGTTCCTTATCAACAGTTTTTTGTGTGTGCGTTGTTTTGTTTCTTAATTTAAAGGGTTTTACGATATCAATGATGGTGTGAAACACAACAGTTGCTTTCATGCTTCATTATAATGCAGCAATTTGTTAAGAAGAGCTACATTTGTTTTTCCTCTTTGTAAGTTTTGTCTGTCGTGTGTGTTTACTAAAGGCTTGTTTCTCAATATTCAGAAACGCTCAACACTGAAATAAAACATTGGTTCCTTATCAACAGTTTTTTGTGTTTGCTTTGTTTTTTTTTCTCCTTAATTTAAAGGGTTTTATGATATCAATGATGGTGTGGTCCTGTTGGTGTCATCGAGCCATGACTTCCAGCTTTGGAGTGGTTCAGCAAGGATAAGGATCAGCACCTTCCACTTTGAGGCCAMGGTCTTCWGTCAGTAAAGGATGYACTGTCCTCTCTGMGTTGGGAGTGAGGTGAGTGAAGCATTCACTGTAAATTGCAACAAGCAAATGCTCATTTCCCTGATGTAGCACAAAAAATAAAAAAAATGTCAATATGTTCAGTCAAAAACAAAGCACCACTGATTTTATGTATTCTGTTTATTATTYGTTAATTATTAGTATAATTATGTTGCCTTTCT
Source organism: Austrofundulus limnaeus (assembly GCF_001266775.1). NCBI lineage: Eukaryota > Metazoa > Chordata > Actinopteri > Cyprinodontiformes > Rivulidae > Austrofundulus > Austrofundulus limnaeus. The sequence continues at coordinate 844,032 of NW_013952611.1, forward strand.
CTCTCGCTCTGTGTGTGTGTGTGCTTGTTTTTGTACATTTCGGGGACCCTGATTTTACCCATCATATTGAGGACATGAAAGTCCATTGGTACATTTCAAGTTTCGTCTCAGCACTTCATGTTAGAATCAAGTTACAGGCATCTAATATATGAAAAACACAATCACAATGAAGAAAATATCAAGAAAATATTAAAGAAATTAAACAGAAATTCATTACTAAACATTATGTTAAAAACACACCAGTCTATAGTGTTAGGATTAATTCARAATGTGTTATTTAAAGTAAATAATGGACTTTAGGTCCAGAATATTTGGTGTTTTTAAGGGGCAGCAAAGAGAAAGATGAATGACCAAAGAAGGAATAAACTCTAGAAATATTWATGGGAATAAAGTTACTGGAGTAAATTGTGGTGGATGTTTGTTAGAAATGTTGGTAAACAAACAAGATATAGTTTTGCTAATAAAGCAAATGTTTCTACATCCACATGCCATTTTTATTCAGACATGACAATGGTTTTATTATGTGCTATATAAAATATGCATAAAACAACCATTTTTATAWTCCACATTGATGTCCAGACTCTAACTTTGGGAGCTAATTATTAAAAATTTCCCCTATTATTTAAAATGGAGAAGATTTACACTGCWACCCCAATTCCAGGAAACCCAAAGACAGACAAATACATCACTAGAGGGATTTCTGATCTGAAAAGACCCCCCAGGAGGATCTMGGGAGTTTACATTTTGGACTTATTGCTTTTGTAACCCAAGTAAATATATTAAAAAGAAAACAGATGGATGAGCAATACGTGCCTTGAATGTTGTATCAATGTTTCACATTTTGATTACACATTTATGTTTTTAAAATTCAACCATTTTCTATACTTTGTTTTTCTGTTCTGGGTTACAGACAGCTAGTGACTAGATTCAGTGGTCATGGTAAAGTGAGGTACAMCTTAGATAAGTCTCAAATCAGAGTTCCTGTTTTAAAAATCTAGTTTACAATTTGATAAAAAAATGTGAGGTTAGAAGTTTATCTTTAAAACGCTCTGCAACACAACAGTTTCCTGGTCTTATGAAGGTACAGAAGAGGTAAGACCAAAGATGAAGGCAGATTGAACCATGCTAAACTCACCTTCATTAAACAATTAACATCATCGCTCACTGGAGACTTGTTCAAAGCATTGCCAATGAGGAGCCCCACAAACCACAACCAGAGAAAACTGGATATGACTGTGARGGTATAGAAAGCTCTCCGCTTTGATTGGTCAGCCCCATCCTTCACCCGCCCCCCTTCCTTTGGGCCTGGATGAATCAGAACACAGAGAACTGAAATGCTGCAGAATGACACAATCAGTAAGGCTAAAGTGAAGAAACATGAAACTAGGATGGTTGAATAGAGAGATGGCACAGTTTTATACATGATTGTGATTCCAACACTAAGAAGCCAAGCACACCCGATGCTGATGTTTCTGATCCTGACTCCACGGGTGGTTTTTAGCCCCCGGTATGTGATGGGGTGAACTACAGCCAGGTACCGTTCCACACAGGTCAGGAGGTGAAACAACAATTCTCCGTAGAAATTGACAAAACAAATATACGTTGATGTTGTGATCATATCTGAGTCATCTGTGTATATGCCATCAAGGTAGAAGAAGCACCCAAAGATCCAGGTGAGCCCCATAGCAGCCAGGTGGTACGTAAAAAGGTCAGAGTGGCTCGCTGTTTTAAAGGACCGATGCTGCCGCCATCTTTGATGACCCAGGTAGAGGACGAAGGATGAAAGAGGAAGGAGGAGGAGAATTTTCATCACAATGTATCCAGTGGAGARGAAGATGCTGARCTTTGAACTGCCACTARGGTGGGCTAAAGAYMTATTAATGTTGGARGGGGAGTAAAGCAACATTTCCAATYRGTACACTGTATGCCTGTTTAGAAAAACAAACAAAAACACAAAAATAAAAAAGACAATGTAAGAATAGAACAAATTATCAACAAATTAACCCCCAACAGGAGTTGAGATGAACCGGGAACCAAAATTTACAGTTTGGTTAACTTTAGGGAAAGAAACAACTCTTTGAATTTAGCATTACGTCCTGTTTATGTAAAAGAAATCAGCTTTTAAATCCTATGTTATTTCCTGACATGCAATGATTGTATATAACAATGTGCGCCTGACAAAATTTTCACATATGCATTGGCCTCCACAGAGGCGGAGCCAGGGGGTGGCCAGGGATGGTCATGGACACCACAGGCAAACTTTTGGCCACCCCATTGACCACCCTGCTGTACACTCCCCTTACACAGTAAAACAACCTTTAGGGGTGTAATAATCCTTCCGAACAGTTGGTGGCAGTGTTTAACAGTTTGAAACATCACCAAGCTCTATCACTGAAGAAGAGTAATGAAAAGGAAGTGATAATTTTCTTTATTCACAGAACATATGCTTATTTAAGCCCTTTCCCAATCGGTGGCTACACACTCGCCCTACTCCCTACACACTACACTCTCTGTGAAGCACCCTCACTGCTGAACTGAGTCCCCTTGAT
>NW_013952611.1:846973-853373 GCF_001266775.1 Austrofundulus limnaeus
CTGTATTTGTATCAAACACAGTGTGATAACTTGTCAAAAATAATTGCACTTTTAACATTTTTTAAATAATTTATTTATTTTTTCTTTACGTTTTTAATGTGGACCATGGTTCTGTGTATTTAATAAAGTTTGAATTGAACTGAACATAATTTATATATCCTATGTGAAATTATATTTGGTGGTGAGGTGTTTACTCAGTAAATATGTGTGCAAAACATAGATGGAACTTATATTTATACATCCCGTGTTCCATGTTGACCACTGTTTGGTGCTACATGTGCTGCATTGGATGCTGACTCGCTGTGGAGGGCTTAATAAGCCACTCACCCTCGTACCTAATTGGTTTCAGATGGGACTTAATTTGGCCAACGCAAAATTAGTGAGTAGGGAGTAGAGCGAGTGTGTAGCCACTGATTGGGAAAGGGCCTTAATCTGACTGATGGTGTCAACTTTTGGACTTATGATGACAAATGTTGTTTTTTTTTGTCATTTTTTGTTTTGAAGGCTTCATGATGCTCTGTCCTTTTTTGGTTATGAGTAGACCTATCACTAAATCATAAAAAATGAAACATCCCTCTAAATTCACTGTAGGTGGTTATCTATATTGCAACTGTTCATTGGGTAAAATTATTAATATTAGTTTAAACATGCAGTTGAGGGTCATCATTATTTGGCACAATGATATGTATTACAATTAAAAATAAATCAAACAATATAAAAGTAAAAGGCACCCTAAAGTCATAGAGATGATAAATTGTGTCACTTTAATTAACCTTATCTCAGCTGTAGCAGTGAGTTTAAAACAGGATGATGAAACTACTTTAATGACTGTCTCTGACATAATAATTAAATTAAGTGTTGATTTTAAAATTATGTTTAATAARCTATTAAAATACACCAGAATGCAGGAAATGGCATCTGTTTTCTTAAAAGTTTTCTGAGGGAGGACCCCCAGACCCCCAACAGTGTGTCCCCCCACTTTTAAAATGGTTCTGACGCCATGTTTATAATGTAGTCACTGCCTGTATAAGGACATGAGGAAATGAACAAAAATCAATATATCTGCAGAAACTTTCAAGAAAAAAATTATGTAATTTTCCTGGCCACCCCCTGTGTGAGTAGTGGTCCCTGTCTGGCCACCCCTGAGAAAAATGTCTGGCTCCACCACTGGGCCACCACAGAGTCCAAAAATTAAAGCAACACTGGGTGGAAATAAAWCTTTTTACATTGCTAAAGCTTATTCAAACAACTCTACAGTGAATGTGTGCCGTAATCAAAGCTAAAGGCGGTCCAATGAAATATTAGAGTGTGGGACCTTGTTTTTTGTTGGCAACATTTTTGGCAGTGTACTTTGTGTACATGTTATGCTGGCCAGTGTCTGCCAGAGTAGGTGCAGAATCTCTCAGCCTAAGTTACCAAAAATAGGCTTGTTTTAGACTTTTACCWTCTTTCAAAAAACTTCCCGGGCTGAAGATAAGGAGAGTGATTATTCAGAACCAATCCTCCCTGTTTGAGAAACTTCTAAAATTAACACTAACTTTATTTTATGCCTAAAGTGATATAARGTATGAACAACAATGGTGGATTAAAGTGAGACTAATAAATGACCTACACTACATGGCATATTTTGATAATAATTGTGCATAACTATAAAATACCATACATAGACCATAAACTGTAGTTAAAACCCAAAGTTAACTAGGAATGACAAAGTTTGTTCATGCAAATGTGTGCTGACACTACTTGTGGAGCTGAAAATCCTGTGGTTGGCATGCACAGGTAAAAATCTCTCCACGGGACTTCTCTCCCACCTCCATCCACKGGTGGGGGAAGGGGTGGAGGCAGCYATGCAACAGTGGTGTTACTGTGAACTTACTGGGGATTAGATTCAGTACCACGTTGTAAGTTCTAGAAAGTTGTATCACGACAGCTCAGTGGTTAGCACTCACGTCTCACAGCAAGAAGTGCTTTTGAGGGTTTTCTTTGGGTACTCCAATTTCCCCCACAGACAAAAACATGTACCGGTACATTAGGTTGCCTTCAGGTACAGACCACCYTTGCAAAAGAGATCTCTGATCTCAATGAGATGTGCCAGATTAAATGAAGGCAAATAAATAAACAAATAAGATGAAACCTAGAGATTTGGACCTGAGTTAAAAAATGTTGCCACCTACAGCAATTTGAAAGCACATTTTTCCTTTTCAATTAAGACATTTCCTGAGATAAATGAAACCTAAGAATAACCACAAAAAATATCAAATACTCAAAAAAGCAACATTTTCCTCTGGCAACAGGGCTGGAAAACTTCACATCAGTAAGCAGAAATTAAAAACAAACACATCTTAACAAGAACAACTGTCAAAAATGTGTAATTGTATTTATAATAATTACTTTTGCAAGTAGGTACTACTTTACTTCAAAGGGTTGGTCAAATATGGAACATATCACGGAGATAAATGTGTAAAAATACTTAGTATAAAACKTAAGCTGAAAAAGGAAAACTTAAACCAAAATAAATAACAGGCTGCATTTTATTAACACATTTTTGTAATGTACACTGCTCAAAAAAATAAAGGGAACACTTAAACAACGCACGCTAACTCCTGATCTTAATCAATGAAATATTRGCATTGAGTACTTTGTTCTGTACAGAGTTGAATGTGCTTCACAAAAGTTTGATTTWCTTGGACTTAGCGTGCGTTGTTTAAGTGTTCCCTTTATTTTTTTGAGCAGTATATAAATGATAAGAGTCACATGAAGGTAGTTTGAAAGCAGTTACTGACATTATAGTATATACAGTGAATCATATTTTWAAAAAATAGTCATCAACTGAACATTTTTGAGTAAAACTTCACCTACCAGGTCAGCTGTTTTTTTAAATAAATATCTCAATATCTCGTCTCTAAACTCTGTTGCTTCCTGCAGACCTGCAGTAAACCTCTGTCTCTGTTAGTGTTGTAATGAAGCTCATAAGTTATATTAAATTTGCATGATGCAAACTAAAAAAACAACACTGCTTTATCACTGGAAACTCTTGACAGCTAATTTTCTTTAAAAATTAATCTTCAGCACTTTTTCCAGAGCTTGACTTCAGTTTTAAACCARGATAGAGACTTTTCCCCTCCAGCAAAATCTTTTATTCTCCATTCAGTTTCTCCTGAATCAGGCAAGTTGCAAGTTTTTGAACACCAAGGAAAAGTTAAAAATGTAAATTAGTTGCATTTTATCGCAAAATGCTAATTACTGTAAAAATGCAAATATTAAGCTTGTTTTCAGTGGAAAGAAAATATCTGTCATTTAGAAATGATACAAATTTATTCAATATAAGTCAAAAGTAACAAATTGCATCAAAGTCATTTAAACTGGTTGACAGAAGAGATGAAGATCCTGACCTGATTGCATGAAAGTTTGGATGGATAGATGATAAGATAGTTAGTTGTTTACATGGATAAATTGGGAAACGGCTGGATGGATAGTTGGGATGGTTGGTTGGTTAGTTGTTTGGATGGATTATATTATATTTGTTTGGATTATATTTAATGGTGGAGGAGCAAAAAATGGGGTTCTGAATCAGAAACACTTATTATTTTGAGAGTTTATTGTAGTTACAACGTAAGTCTAAAAAATTACACCAAAACATCTAGAATACCCTTTCATATTTACACAATGGTTTCATTTGAGGAACCAGAATAGTTTTAAAATAGAAGAAAACCTTAAACACCAGCAGAGGAATGATTTTTTTAAATTTATTACCAACACCATGTTTTCTTCTGTTACTGCCTCATCAAGCTTTCACTGTTTTTTAAAACAGGAAGAAATTTCAAGAGCTTTGTGAAGGTACAGCAGAGGTAAGGCCAAACTGCACAGCAGATTAAAGCAGTTTAACGTTAAARTCATCACACACTGAACTTTGTCGTTGTGCAGAGGTGATCTCATTGTGATGACCTGAAGAAGGAGAAAAATAAACCACAGACACAGTATGCTCCATAGAAACATTATGATATAGAAAGATCTCTGCTTTGATTGGTCAATCCTATCCTTATTCCCGGCCCCTGGTCCTGGACGGGTCAGAACCCAGAGAACGAAGAAGCTGCAGAAAGACGTGGCTATGATGGAGAGAATCAAGAGGCACAGGAGAGGGATGGAGTCATAGATTGAATCTACAACTAAATTGATGCATGCCAGTCCAAAGCACAGCAGCCAAACACACCCGATGGTGACGCTCCTGATCCTGATCCCACGGCTGGTTTTCAGTCCCAGGTAGGTGACAGGGTGAACCACAGCAAGATACCGGTCCACACAGGTCAGAACATGAAACATTATCTCTCCAAAGAAAGCAATGAAAGAAGCACCGAATCCTATTTTCAACAAGGGAAACTTATCAGAAATGATACAGAAGAACCCAAAAACCCAGAAGAGCTCCATGGCAGCCAGGTGGAAGGTGAAGAGGTCCGAGTGGCTTTTAAAGGAGCGCCGCCGCCGCCGCCGCCACTGTTGGAGGCCCAGGAAGAGGACGAAGGTGCTGACAGGGAGGAGGAGGATGGTTTTAACAACACCCGTGACGTTAATGATATCAGTGCAACTGGAGTACTGATAGAGGCTGTTTGTAGAGTTTACAGACATGTTTACTGCAAAGACATAAAGAAACAGAACCGTCAGCAGTGGAGGATATACATACATTTAAGCTATATTGACAGAGGTAAAAACAAACCTTTAAATAAATAAACTACAGAACCTTTAATGACCCATGGATCTGCTATGAAATGTTTAATTTTTCTGAATTAATTAAGTGTAAATTGACTAAATATGAGTAAAAAAAATAAATGTATAATAAGAAATAAAAAGAAAACAAAGAGAACACACCTCATACAAAGTGTTTGTTTCTTCTTATGATTCTGACCAGAGGACAGGTGTTCACCTGAATGTGCCGTCTGACTCAGTTTGGACTCTCCTCCTCATTCAGAGTCAGCATGAAGGTGTGTCCAGTTAGGGTTGGACAGTATGTCACAGTTTGGACTGTGTCCAACACCACTAAGGATTGGACAGTATGTCTCAGCATCCCAGTTTGTCTTTGGTTTAATTTTAAAATGTTCTTTAGAATCCAGACCACAGTTTAGTCTCATTTCCTACATCTGTAGTTTCTAACTAATATGGTCCATCCATCCATCCATCCATCCATCCATCCATCCATCCATCCATCCATCCATCCATCCATCCATCCATCCATCCATCCATCCTTTGTGTAAGATTAACACAGTAGCAAAAAACCAAATATCAGATTTTTTTTCTTATCAAGTTTTTGTGAAATCAAAAGGAACATATACATTACGTTCTATTTAAAGTACAAATATAAATGCTAATAAAGTATCTATACATCTTTATGTCCATTCTTTTTTCTGTTTATCTGTACATAAACATTCAAAGACAGTTTGAGTTTTCAATATGTTTTATTTGGAACAATTCGTTACATTTTCAAGATTCAAACCGCCTGCAGAAAAACACTGATGCTTATTCAAAGTTGGTTCACTTTATGTGTTAATTTATGACCTACTCCCATTTCAAACGAGTTAGTAGTTTTGCTGCATAAACCTCAGTTTATGACTGATCATCAGTTTGTGTTGACAAGTCATGTTAATGTCTTTGAGTGTGCTGACATGAACACATTGATTTACATTTTCCTTAAAGGGCAAGTTGGTAGTTAATTCTGTTGATACATTTGTGATCTGATCATGGACACAAGAGGTAAACATAATAAGTTTAAAAAAATTTCTTAGACAATTTGTGTGATATGAAAATCATCCACATGGTGGTGTGAGAGGACAAGAAGTTGGTTTATATCTGCACCACAAACATCGACCAAACTACAGATTAATGCATTATCATCTATTGCTCAATATGTGCAAGTATCATGAAATTTAACTTGGCATCAGTAAGACTAACAAACACAAACCATGTAGCCTTTTTGACCTTGGTAAGTAAACCAACCATTCACAGACAGCTGGGGTGGGTATTCCAGGATGGTAGTTACATAAAAACCTTAAGTAAATTGACCCTGAAGCTAGGAAAACTAACATATTTATTGTACTTGGCATAGACCCTGGAAGATGACCCAACTGGAGACTCAGTTGTCTTTCTGGAGGCCTTCAACACCCAACAGGCTGGTTAGCTCAGCTGGTCAAAGTGTGATACTAATAACACCAAGGTGCAACACCTGTAGGGGATTGATTTGATTTGATTTGATTTATTGACTCAACAGGAAAAGATTACTAAAAATCAAGCCTGACTTAGCATAATTGGTGTTTTACAGCAGGTTCCTGTTCTGCAGCACATACAGTGGGGAGAACAAGTATTTGATACTCTGTTGATTTTTCAGGTTTTCCCACTTGCAAAGCTTGTAGAA
>NW_013952611.1:854126-857283 GCF_001266775.1 Austrofundulus limnaeus
ATGAAAGAACTGTACAGAGATGAGTCCAACCAGGAAGTTTTTTATGAATTTTGTATGCCCTGTTATAGAGCCTAACTACACAGAGGTTTGGTTTAAACTGAGACGTTTAATTGAATCAGTCTAAAGGAATGGTCTTACTCTTGGTTACTGGCACAGGACATAACAGATTCTGTTTTTTTATGGTTGATTTTATTAGAATTTTCTGTTTCATTGTTTGGTCATCTTGTGTCTTATTTTCTCATTTCCTGTTCGTTTTCTCCATTTCCTGTTTCATGTTATCCTCAGCAGCTTCTTAGTATTTTTCCAGCCTGCCACACTCGCTAGTCTATAGTCAGTAATCACCCATGTGCTTCCACTCCCCAATCATCCTCAGTTGTATTTAACCAGTGTCATGTCTTCATCACCCTGTTGGACCATTGCCTTTCATGCCTCGTCTCTGTCCGTGTTTTCTTTTGTATTTTTGCTGCCACGCCAGCCTTTTCTTTTGTTATTTAATAAACCAGTTTTTGCTTTTTCATTTATCGAGTCTGCCTGCACTTTGGGTTCTACCGCACCAATCGTGACAGAAACTATTAAAAGGCAGTCTTTAAGTTACAAGAAGACCTTACATGGACTACTTGTCAAACCTCAGTCTCATCTGGATGTTGGACAATAAAAAACTTACGACGCAGAAGCTGATCAATTAACTTGGTCTTTTRTAGAAAACCCTCCTGGAGATGGTACAGTGAGTCCTGACATGTTCTAGACTATGATGCACTGACACAAATCTGTTACAGGTTCTAAGAAACCAAAATGAAACTCATTAATCCCAGCTGCATGGTAGTTTTCCTTCTCGTTGTAAATACAGCAGGGGTGGCATCAGACTGATGGGCAGGTTGAGGCAGTTGGCACTTCCTCTCAGCACACAGCCCATGTCCTCACTGAGCAGAGGTGAGCTACCCAGTGCTGTGAAAACAAGGAGCCCCAGGAACCACAACCACAGGCCGCTGGATATGGCTGTGATGGTGTGGAAAGCTCTCAGCTTGGATTGGTTAACTGGCTGCTTCTCTCCACCACCTTCCCCTGGTCCAGACCGGGTCAGAACACGGAGGACGGTGATGCTGCAGTAGGTTACCACAGAAATGCAGACGACTAAAGCACAAAACAGCGAGACGGTGATGTATGTGTCTGATAAATCAGCGTGCAGGGTCGTCAGCCCAACACAGAGCAGCCAAACTGAGCCGAGGCTGACGTCCCTGATCCTGACTCCATGACTGTTTCTTAACCTCAGGTAGAGGATGGGGTGAACCACAGCCAGGTACCGCTCTACACACGTCAGGAGGTGAAGGATCATTTCTCCAAATGAAGTGAAGGAAAGGCAACCAATTCCTAAGGTTGTTATCACTAAACTCTTCACGTGTCTCCCACACAAGTAGCAGATTAAACCAAAGCCAWAGAAGAACTCCATGACAGCCAGGTGGTAGGTGAAGACATCAGAGAGACTCGCCTTTTTAAAGGAGCCCTGCTGCCGCCATCTTTGATAAGCCAGGTGCAGGATGAAGATGGAGAGAGGGAGGACAAGGATGATTTTAATGGACGCCAGACTGCTAGAGATGAACACCAAATRTTCTGATTTGGAGCAGAAGTAGGCCAGAGGTTCATTAAAGGTGGAGGAGGAGGAGTTAACCCACATGTTTGTGAATGGTTGACCTGAAGACACAGAAAAATAAAAACTGATTGAWATGARCCTCCTGCTGCCCTCAGGTCAAAATGACCCATCCTCAGGGTTAAAACTGAGGCTTAAAAAGACCCCCACCCTCCACAGTTCTGTTTTTATTTTAAATGAAACTGGTTCTGTTTGACCAGGTTTTCAGGGTGTGTGTGTCATATTTTATGTGTTGTTTGTTTGGGTTTTAATTTTTTTCAGAGAAATTTAGTCAAACAGCACGGAAATGGCTACACRGATTWARGTGAAATTAYGCAGGAATGTAGATGTGTCCGACCTACACTGCGCCAGCCAACAGATTTACAATAGACCCCYTATTTGAGGAGGGGGCTCTATCTGAAAAYGGCGTGTCTTGACATACAAAAAATGCTTCTAACTCAAAAACTATTCYACATAGAAGTTCAGATTTTYTWTTTATTTATTGCTGTTTAGCTCTGATGAAGGGCTATCCATCAATGAGCCCCACCACCCCTCCAGACCACTKTCCAAAACAATACAATTTTGGGATGTACCAGCATGAAATTTGGTAGGAATAGAGACTTCTGAGTTCCGGTATCCAACCTGAAACACTGCAGATAATGAGAGAATATTTGGCACAYCTGAGATTTATTCATATACTTTTAGTTCTAATCAATCTGCATTTTTTTTTGTAAAACTTTGACATGTAGGTGGGTGCAGTAGCGGCTGGTCAATAGGGGGCACAGGTTCGCCGCTCTCCCTGTATTTTTGGTACACAAAAATAAAATAAAATAAAATAATAAAAGAAAATGTTATAAATGTTTCGACAATATATCGAAATAAATAATTTATAGTTATTGATGTGTAAACTTCTATTTTACTCATGAACGTTTTCGTGTGAGACACTTCCGGGTCACGCTGTGTTCAGCGGCCCACACTCCCATACACAACTCACGTGAAGATTTTGTACATGCACAGTAAGTTCTCAATGCAAAAGTATAGAGTGGCCTGGGCTCACAGCTGACCTGCGAACACAGACTGACCTCCGAACACACACCGGTAGTGGGTGGGTCCACCTTTGTCGACGAGTCGACGCCAACCATGTTCTGTAGGGCAGGACGTAACAAACCCAGTAAGCTAATGGAGGAGCTAACAACTCAGCTCTCATAACAACCTTTTTGATGAGAACAACCCAGGAGAAGGTTAAACCAAAAGAACCTGGACATGATCAGATGGACATGAAGAGCAGCCGACCAAAGACAGAGGGAGAATTTCCATCATTTTACAAGACCTGGATTATAAACAGGCTGAGCTAACCGCTAGTAGTGAGGCTAATGCTCTGCTTCTGCTTCGTTTTTCAAGCATGATCTGATTCAGCATGGATTAAAAAAGGTAAGAGAAAAGCTAAAATACTTTTGTAATGCTCATTAATCATAGTATATTATATATACTGTATTACATATCAATGGTGAACACAACTTAAAATAGTATATT
>NW_013952611.1:858844-860830 GCF_001266775.1 Austrofundulus limnaeus
GTGTACACCAGAGTTTTTATAAATTATTTTAACCTTTAACCTGCAGACTGAGGCCTGTAGAGTCTGAGATTGAGCTCATTGCACAGTCTGACCTTCAGGGTGAAACTGTTTGGAATGGTTTCCACAGAGCAGCTGGGTGGATTTAAAGCTTGTTGTCATAAATCTGTGTTTTTACTCACAGCTGAAACACCTAAATGATAGTTTTCCTGCTCTGTGGAGAAACAGCAGAGGGGCCACTAAGCTGGTGGGCAGATTGAGCCAGTTCACGCTGCACATCAACAACAGCCTTCAGCGTCACTCATCACAGACAACTGACTCATGACATAGGAAACAAAGAGCCCCATGAACCACAGCAGCATCACACTGAATATGGCTYAGATGGTGTGGAACGCTCTCTGCTTTGACTGGTCCATCTTGTCCCTGACCCCTCCCCCCGGCCCTGGACGGATCAGGACACAGAGGACAGAGGCGCTGCAGAACGTCACGACTACGATGGAGAAGCTGAAGCTGGAGAGCATCATGATTGTAGTGTACTTTGATGATATGTCATTGCAAGGCAGAACAGCCACACACACCTGATGCTGATGGTCCTGATCCGGACCTCACGGGCGGATTTTAATGTCAGGTAGGTGATGGGGTGAACAACAGCCAGGTACTGCTCCACACAGGTCAGCAGGTGGAACTTTATCTCCCCAAAGTAGGGTAAAAAACAGGAGATCAATCCTAAAACTGTCAGCGCCACGTTCTGACAGAACAACGTTCCACAAACAAAACAGACGAAACCAAAAGGCCAGACAAGCTCCATGAWTGACAGGTGGAAGGAGAAGACGTCCGAGTGGCTCGCTGCTTGGAAGGAGCGCTGCTGCWGCCATCGCTCGTGTCCCAGGTAGAGGATGAAGATGGACAGGGGGAGGARGAGGACAGTTTTAACGGCCATCATGCTGGCGAGGAGGAGGACAGAGCTTTCTGATTTGGAGCAGAAGTAGACAAGAAGGTCATCYAAGCTGGAGGAAGAGTTGAGCCACATCCTGACTGAGTTTATCSTTGACCTGCTGAGATAATATAAACACAGAATCACGTTTAAAATGAATTATTTCACTCTTTAACAAATTTAAAAATGTTTTTAAAGTTTTACAGGAGAACAACATGAGCTGAAATATTTACATTAATAGTAAATATTGCTTCACGTCTTACATTGTTAATTTCATTTCAGTAAAATAGACGCAACAAATGTGAAAAGTGTAACTAAAAACTCAAATAAATGAGTTTTTAAAATCTTTTCAGTCTCTACATTAAGCAAAACAGCAGATTATTTTAAAATATGTTAATACTGCAAGCTATCCAACTGAACTGATTTCAAATGTACTTTTTTATTTTTAATGTTCAAACATTTATTTACACAAATAATAAACTGCTCTAAGACAATAAAGATAAACTCTGAACAGAATGAGTTTAAAACTCACCTGGTTCAGTTTGTCTGACCTCATGATCTGCCGCCCACCTCTGATGTGACCTGAGGTTCTGGTTCTGGTCTGACTCARTGAGGTGAATCAGAACCAGATCGTTTGCATGATGTGAAACATCATTAAAATGAACGTGATCCAGATGAGCAGTAAAACATGTTTATTCTGTGGGTTTCTGTCCGGTTCTCCTGGGACCCTCCAGCGATGTGGACCTTCTGTCTCGTCTCCGTTAGATGGTGACCGAATCCAGCTGATTCGATGGAAAACCAGCGAACGTCCTTCTGTTGACTTGTTGACGGTTAAAAAACTCTTAGGCTGATATATAAATGAAAAAAGACGATTTCTTCAGCTTGACAATGTGTATTTATGCGAGATGTATGTATGTTTGATTATTGGTCGATTCTAAAGTATCGAAGGGGGGATATGTGGTATATTTAGGTCCTATCACTTTAACAAATGTGGACGAGCGTCAGACCGTGAAGAAAGCTCGTGTCCGCCCCCATGCGCGTTCCGGTCGGACACG
>NW_013952611.1:861081-862060 GCF_001266775.1 Austrofundulus limnaeus
GAATGAGTTTAAAACTCACCTGGTTCAGTTTGTCTGACCTCATGATCTGCCGCCCACCTCTGATGTGACCTGAGGTTCTGGTTCTGGTCTGACTCATTGAGGTGAATCAGAACCAGATCGTTTGCATGATGTGAAACATCATTAAAATGAACGTGATCCAGATGAGCAATAAAACGTTTATTCATAATATGAAGTGTTAAAATCAAAGCTGTTGACTTTCTGACACTTTATTTGTCCTCTCATGATTCCTGCTGCTGGTTTTGTTAGCAGAGTGACTTGTGTTCATTTTAGTTATTTATAGTTTCACATTAAACATCATTAAGTCTGAGCAGCATGTATCTTATCTCACTCTACCCCTGACAGAAATCATCATTAACACCATGRTTGTCTGTTTTTAAATCCTAAAATCTTTAGGAATGTGAGAAAAATGGCCATTTTTCACCAGACATTCAAAGAACCCTCATTCTGAACATGTACCTCAGAGAAATCTGCTCCTTGTTAAGGTTTATTAGTTTTCCTGCTTCGATGCTGCTCTTTCAGATCTCGGTCCCCGGGTTTTTCTGAGCCCCTAGTAGGTGACGGGTGACCAACAGCAAAGTAACGCTTTGCAGAGGTCAGGGTATGTAGCAACAACTCTACATAAAAAAACAGTAAAAGTCGTATAAAACCTTTAGCACAAACATCAGACTCGGTCCCTGATAGTCTTGTGGTCTGTGAAGACGTCAGCGTGGCTCACTGGTTTAAAGGATCAAAAAGAAACAATAAATAGGTCCTCTGGATGGGTTCTTCTTTAATGAAACGTTTCGTCTCTCCTCCAAGAGACTTCTTCAGTCTGATGAGTTTCAGGTGAAACTCAGCCTTATAAACACTGCCTCCACATGGACAAACAGGTTAGTCAAATGGAAAAGAGGGCATTGACTAACAATAGGCTTGATTAGCTGTATTGTTCATAGACGGTCATGTGCCCCATCACCTGACC
>NW_013952611.1:862681-870666 GCF_001266775.1 Austrofundulus limnaeus
GTTTTTGCCGGGGCACCGGATCTTTGGGGTGAACTAATTTTTGTCGTAACGGGTTTTAGGGTTTGAAAACCACTGGGACGTCATGTTTAGAGAATAAACGTCTCAGTTTCTCTGAAACTCCCGCTACAGATGAATGATGACTGGTTTGGGTCTGGGTTTAMGGTCTTCYTTTTCACCTGGTTGTTGGCTGGAATCCTGTTTGGGTTTCTTGTCTTTCAGAAAAGCCCAGTTAGGATAACCGCACTGCTCCAGGGCCTGTCTTYTGTGTGACTTCTCTCTTTCCCTGGCTCCTGTGTTTGTGGGGACACTGTCTGCTCTGTGGTACAGAGTTCTGATGATTCCTAACTTGTGTTCCAGTGGGTGGTGGGAATCAAAATGCAAAAACTGTCTGTATGGGTAGGTTTGCAATACACATCAGTTTCTAACCGTCCTCCATCTGAAACTGAGACACCACAGTCCAGGAACACCAACCTACCATTTTTTACATCCTCTCGTGTGAACTTTATATATTTATCCACAGAGTTGATGTGATCAGTGAAATGTTGGACTTCCTGGGATTTAATTTTAACCCAGGTGTCATCAGCGTACCTGAACCAATGTCTTGGTGGCGTCCCTGTAAAGGACATCAGAGCTCCGTTTTCCAACTCTTCCATGTACAGGTTTGCAACAATAGGGGAAACTGGGGAGCCCATAGCACACCCATGTTTCTGCCTATAATATTGCCCCCCATATGTGAAATAGGTTGATTCCAGGCACAGTTTCTGAAGTTGACACAGTTGTTTTGTGGAAAGAGTGGTTTAAAGGAGCTTTGAAGAGCCAGATGAAGGATGAAGGTGTAGAGAGGGAGGAAGAAAAGYATGGCAGCTGAGATGTCTGAACAGTGCCAGAGCAGAATTCTCTAAAACACWATATTGCCAAAAGTATTCACTCACCTGCCTTGACTCACATATGAGCTTAAGCGACATCCCATTCCTAATCCACAGGGTTCAATCTGACGTTGGTCCACCTTTGCAGCTAGAACAGCTTCAGCTCTTCTGYGAAGGCTGTCCACAAGCTTTAGGAGTGTTTATGGGGATTTCTGGCCATTCWTCCAGAAGCACATTTGTGAGGTCACATACTGATGTTGGACAGAAGGCCTGGCTCTCAGTYTCCACTCTAATTCATCCCAAAGGTGTTCTATTGGGTTGATGTCAGGACTCTGTGRAYGRCAGTCAAGTTCATCCATACCKYACTGCCATCCATGTCTTTATGGACCTTGCTTTATGCACTGGTGCACAGTCATTGGATGGGTGAGCAAAGACTTTTGGCAATARAGAGTATATCTTCTTTATACGATGTGAGACTGAAGACGAAACAAAGAAATGATGATAAATGGAGAGAGAAAGAAGAATTCCACATTTAAGGATCTACTCCGCTTTGAAAATACATTTTCTGTTGAGTTTGTGAATCTCATCCACACATTTTTAGTAAACCGAACGAAAAAGGACAAAAATAAAGAAAATAGGAGCTAACTGAGCGTTTTAAAACCAGAAAGTGACATTAACACCCACCTTTCTTTTTCTGATCATCCTTTTCCTTCGTTCCTGAACTCACTGATTGATTTGTGTACGTGATGTCGAGTAGCTCATTCTTCAAATCAGGACTGACCTTTGCAGAATTCAAATCAWCCAAACCGTAAATGATGCATCTTCACTGCAGCTTTGAGATGTTCTGATCTACATTAACATGCTTGCTGCAGAATATTTCAGCTCTCAGTCAACTCAACAACATTGTGCAGACAAAAATGTAAGTTTTATTGGTGTACACAACTAAAGATCTACTGAACACATTTTTTCATAGAACAGGATATTTTTCTTTAGATTTGACTGGTTTTAAATGAACCGTAAATAAAMACTGATGTTAATTTAAATTCAGCTCAGATCAAGACACAGAGCAGGTGGGAGGATTGATAATTARCTCAATTTGCTGCCAACAAGCCGATACTTGAAACACAAACTCCATGCTTAATCACAACACCTGCACAGGTTTTAATTTATAGTTAAAAACACTGACAGCTGATTTATTTTTAACAACATTATATGGTTTTACATGTTTGTAATCTGGATCTTTACCATGAGAGAAGTAAGTTATTTAGTTATTTATCTATTGGTACAGTAACACAACATGGCAGATGCATGGATAGTTTTCCTGCCCTGTGAAGATACAGCAGAGGCAGCACCAAACAACTGGGCAGGTTACAGAAATCTGCACAATGTGTCACGAAGCAGGAAACTTCAGGACTCAGCAGAGAAGATTCTTTGGTCGTGGTGGAAACAAAGAGCCCTACAAACCACAACCACTGAGCACTTGATATGAGTGTGATGGTGCGGAACGCTCTCTGCTTTGATCGATCAACCCGCTCCTTCTCTCCACTTCCATCCCCAGGTCCAGGACGAACCAGAACACGAAGAACCGAGAYGCTGCAGAAAGACGTCACCAACAAAGCAAAACCTAAGGTGCAGTAGAGTGGGATATATGTGCTTAGGTTTATTTTAGGTACACGCAAGGTCATCAAGACCAAGCAGAGCAGCCAAACACAACTGATGATGATGTTTCTGATCCTGACACCGTGGTTGTTTTTTAGCCCTCGGTAGGTGACGGGGTGAACCACAGCGATGTAACACTCTGCACAGGTCAGGATGTGAAACAATATTTCTCCATWCACAGCAATCCAAACCAAACACGTTCCTACAGTTTCTGTCACAAATAGACTGACGTACTGATCATAAATGTCAAAGAAGCACCCAAGTACCCAGATCAGTTCKATCAGAGCTTGGTGGRAGGTGAAGATGTCTGAGTGGCTCYCTGCTTTGAAGGAGAGTTGCTGTRGCCACCTGCGGAGACCCAGATGGAGGACGAAGGTGGAGAGAGGAAGCAGTAGAATGGCTCGTATTGATAAGAAGCCAACGTAGATGTTGGAACAGTGACGGAGCCAAACAGAGCTGAGTGGAGATGAAGAGTTCTCTAACATATTTTCTCTGTTACAAGGCTGGTCTGAAGACGACAACAGGAATAAACACGAATGTTGAAGTTGTAGAGAAATTAAGACGTGTTCACAATGAGCACCAGAAAAAGATTTAGTAGAAATACAGAATAAACATACTTTTAACTGTTGTCAATTTGAAAACAAGAGAACTATAGCTTTGTTGAAAATGATGTGCTTTTAAATAGTCATTCAAAAATATTAGATAATACCCACCCTGRGAAATCCTTCTACTGATAGTAGTTTCCACGTTTCAAAAAGGGTGACTGGTGTTCAGTCCAACCATGCWTGTGTTTGGTAGAGTACATTCAACTGCCCTGTTTATCACAATTCACTCTTTTGCATCATGCAAATAACATTAGAGTACCTAGAACCAATTTATGGCACCAGCAATCAAAATACCCAGAGCTCTGCCCTCACCCCACCCAACATGACCTCACACCTGACCTCACTGAGGGACAAATAATTCAGTGTTAACCAGACTTAACATTTTGTGGACAGTTAAACAGAGACTGAAGTGAGGCAAAAGGTCAATTTACTAGACAGCAGATTTGAAGAAAACAGGACACAACATTGATCCCTGAGGTACACCATAGCAAATGGAGGCTGAGGAAGAGGAGTACTCTCCCATGAATGCAAAAAGATTTTTCTGACAACATGTTGAAGTTTTGACAAAATGATATTTAATGAACCATATCAAAAGCAGCAGTTACATGTAAAAGAACTAAAACACACACACAAAAAACCCCAAAACAAAACATGACTTCATTTGTACCTTCCTCAAATTACAAAACAAGATGACAACAGGTGCTCCATGACCAGGTTCCACAACASCAAAACAAAATCCTATGAAAATAAAGTAATGTTTAGTTTTTCTGAAACCTCTTGCATGATAATTTTCCCTCTTTGTGAAGATAAAACAAAGGTGAAACAAAACCAGAGGGCAGACTGAACCAGATTATACTTTTGTTCATTAAACTGACAGCCTTGTCACTCAGTTGAGATGATACATTTAAGATATTACAAACCAAGAACCCCAAAAAACAAATCCACAGCACAACACATATGGCTGTGATGGTGTGGAACGCTCTCTGCTTTGATTGGTCGACCCTTTCTCTGCCACCTTCCCCTGGTCCAGGACGAATCAGAGCGCAGAGAACAGAGAGGCTACAGAACGTTACGACAATGATGAAAACAAACAAAACACAAAGCAATGTAGTGGGAGCACTTTTGATTCTTTCAGCTGCATTAAAACAACCGAGGCCAAAYCTCAGCAGCCAAACACAGCCAGAGCTGATGTTCCTGATCCTGACCCCGCGAGRGTTTCTCAGACTCAGGTAGGTGACGGGGTGAACAACAGCCAGGTAACGTTCCACACAGGTCAGAACATGGAAGAACAACTCACAATAGAAAGTGGTAAACCAACAACAGACACCCAGGAAAATGCTGTGTACGTTATGTATGTATGACCCAATAAGGTTGCAGACTGTACCAAGACATGAGAAAAACTCATTCACAGCCAGGTGGTACGTGAAGATGTCAGAGTGGCTCACTGATTTAAAAGAACGCTGCTGACACCATTTCCGTAGAGCCAGGTAGAGGATAAAAGTGGACAGAGGAAGAATGAGGATGTTCCTTACTGAAATGGCTGAGATGTAGATTATGTCAGAGGGGTTTGGCAGGAGGTCACTGGATGAGGTCGATGAGTTCTTTGACATGTTTMTRATGTGGTGCTGACCTGAACAAAAAYATGTAAAGGAAAAACCACATTAAATTTGTTTTATGTAAATTTACAGTTAGTCTTCAAAATGTTGGTGAACAACTTGTTTGTATCTTTGTCTCCARAGCCAGTTTGTTGCAGTCCCTGTTCCCTCTTCATGTTCCTGAATTTTGTTAAACATTTTTGTTGCCAAGCCAGCATTTTGTTTTTGCTAATAAAGCCTTTTTGTAACCTTTTTGAACAATTATTATTTAGTTCTGCACCTGGAGTTCAATCCTTCCAAGCCTTGTTACAGAATGAGGATATCTCATGAATTGGGATTTTTCTGACTTTGATTCCATTAGGTGAAAATGAGCAAAGTTGAAACTGTTTAGTCAAAATTGTGGATCAGTTTTGAGGATTGGTTAAAATCAAAGCTCTTGAGTTTGTTTTTATAAGATAGGTAATAGTTACTGTCACAACATTGCAACGTCCTATAATGGTTGATCAGTAGTGATGCAATCTAAAAAACATTTGAACTAAAGTACTAACTTCAAAGTACTGCCGCCTTTACCATTTTTAACAAACTATGAAGAAAATACAACATTTTAAAACCATTTACTGAATATGTGCACTCACCTTGTCAGATCATTTTTCCAGTTGTCCTTTTTCCACGTCTCTGACCTCACTGATTGATACTTATGTCAGATGTGCCTTTATGAAAGCCTTCAGACGACTCATTTGTCAAAGTTTACATGATGCAAATCAAGAACACATTTGACTGTAAAATATGCTTTATATAATTGTGTTTTTTCTCTTGTAAACATTTCAGACATCATATGTACTGCAATAAATTCAAGTTCCAACAATTCTGTCACTACACAGAAAAAAGTTGAGGYGGATTTAGATGTATTTACATGTTTTCATGAGGTTATTCATCTTTTCATTATACCAGTCCATCACATAATGGACTTTTTCTGCTCTCATTCAGGGTCAAATAGTTCTGCTTTAACCAGTCTTTGACATCATGCAGACAAACAGAGGCTGAACCATCCAACTYAATAAAMAAATAAATTCAGATGTCAACAGCATATTATCGAAGGAATATTGTGTACTTTATGAATATCGACCACAAATGATGCAAATATAAGGAAAATCCAACTAAAAGGAGAAATACACTGCCCGGCCAAAAATAAGTCACCAATTGATTTTAACTAATCAAATAGGTACAAGCCTCCTGTTGGATAATTACTGCATGGGCAATTATCTTTCAGCTGGCAACAAGTTGTTTAACTCCAACTGGTGCAATGAGTTGCTTCTCATTTCTTAAACAATCATGAAAGACTGGTCGTGGACGCTGTTTGAGAAAGCTCAAATTGTTGGCATCAAGTTCAGAAAACATCCAAGGAGATTGCAGAAACGTCTAAAACTGGGTTAAGAACTGTCCAACGCATTAATAAAAATGGGAAGGATAGTGGGGACCCATTGCCTTTGAGGAAGAAATGTGGCCGGAAAAAATTTCTAAATGATCATGATCAGCAATCACTTAAATGTTTGAAGAAAAACAAAGGTAGAACTCCGGGCTATGTCTACTAGTGAAAGTAAGAGCATTTCCACACACAATGTGAATTGAACTCAAGGGATTAGGACTGAACAGCTGTGTAGCCTTCAGAAAACCCCTAATCAGTGAGGCTAACTGAAAAAAAGGCTTCAGTTTGCTAGGAAGCATAAAGATTGGACTCTGGAGCAATGGAAGAAGGTCATGTGGTCTGATGAGTCCAGAATGACCCTGTTCCAGAGTGATGGGGCATCAGAGTAAGAAGGCAGGTGAAGTGGTGCACCCATCATGAKCTGTGCCTACTGTACTAGCCTGTGGGGGCAGGTCTATGATGTGGGGTTTTGCWGTTGGTCAGTTCTAGGTTCAGAAACAGTCTGTGCTCAAAGAATGAGGTCTGCTGACTGACTATACTGAATGACCAGGTTATTCAATCAATAAATGTTTCTTCCCTGATGGCATGGCCATATTCCAAGATGACAATGCCAGGATTCATGGGGCTGAAATTGTAAACGAGTGGTTCAAGGAGCATGAGACACCATTTTCACACATGGATCGGCTCCACAGAGTCTTTTGAGAATCTTTGGGATGCTGGAGAAGGTCAGACTCTACCATCATCAATGCAAGATCTTATTGAAAAAGTAAAGCAACACTGGATGGAAATAAATCTGGTGACATTGCAGAAGCTTATCCAAACAATGCCGCAGCGAATGTGTGCTGTAATTAAAGCTAAACGTCCAACAAAATATTTAAGTGTGACCTTTTTTGGTGGCAACTTTTTTTTGGCAAGGCAGTATATTCAGATGTCATTAGCATATTATCTACTGGACATTTTGTACATTCTGAACATCATCTCAAATGAAGGAGATATAAAGAAAACAAAAGATCTCTAAAATTGACCCGTCAGGTACAAATCAACAGATGGGCTGAGGAAGAGGAGTACTCCCACATGATTATAGAAACAAAATCTCTGACAAATAAGATTTAGAACACGAAAAACAAAACAAAAAAACTGAGCCTTTAAGCCCCACACGTTGAAGTCTAGACAGAATGTTTTAATGAACCATATCAAAAGAAGCAGTTGGGAAAAGGTCAACACACAAAGAAAACTGAGCTTCCTTAGACCCTCCTCAACCTATAACACTAATTCATACAGTTATCAACAGGAGCACCATGGCCTGGTACCACAACACCAAAAAATATCCAATAAAACAATAAAGGAATGTTTAGTTTTTCTGTTGTTGCTTGAAATGAAACCTCTTACATGGTAGTTTTCCTTCTTTGTGAAGATATAACAAAGGTGAAACAAAACCAGAGGGCAGACTGAACAAGATTATACTTGAATCCATTACATTTAGAACTTTGTCACTCAGCTGAAACGATATATCCAAAAACCTGGGAACCAAGAATCCCAAAAAACAAACCCACAGCACAATCCAAATGGCTGTGATGATGTGGAACGCTCTCTGCTTTGATTGGTCGACCCTTTCTCTGCCACTTTCCCCTGGTCCTGGACGTATCAGAGCACAAAGAACAGAGAGGCTGCAGAACGTTACGACAATGAGGAAAACAAACAAAACACAAAGCAATGCAATAGAAGAGCTGTCAGAGAAGTCAACTGCATTAAAACAACCGAGTCCAAAGCTCAGCAGCCAAACACAGCCAGAGCTGATGTTCCGGATCCTGACCCCTCGAGAGTTTCTCAGACT
>NW_013952611.1:870882-879140 GCF_001266775.1 Austrofundulus limnaeus
GATAACCACACTGCTCCAGGGCCTGTCGTGTGTGTGATTTCTCTTTCTCCCTGGCTCCTGGGTTTGTAGGAACACTGTCTGCTCTGTGGTACGGAGTCCTGATCACTCCTAACTTGTGTTCCAGTGGGTGGTGGGAGTCAAAACGCAAATATTGGTCTGTGTGGGTGGGCTTACGATACACGCCAGTTTCAATATTGTAGATAATTTGTGAAAATTGGTCAAAATTGCAGGTCTTGTGTTTGTGTTAAGATGGGTAAAATAAATAAGATTACTGTTACAACATTACAACTTCCTACAATGATTGATCAGTAGGAATGCAGAATATAAAAATTTCAGACATCAATGTCCAATATAATTATTGGTGTTATGGTCAATAACCAATATTCACAGATATTTACCAATATTATACAAACACAAATTATTTGTTTACATATAGGCACAAAAACACTAGTTTTTTTCAAAACTGTAAAAAATTGACCAGATCTCTGACATGGCTCTCTGCTTCAGTTATTGTTGTCTGTGCAGCGTCACTAACGCTGTCATGATCAAACAACCATTTAACTTGACCAACCATTTAACCTCCCAAAACAGAAACACAAATCTAAAAAGTGGGAAATCATTATCGGATGTTAATATTGACCAAGTTTTACTGACCGGACCGATACCCATATTCTAAAAAATTACCAAATATGGCCGATATCTATGTTAATGCTGATATAGTGCACCACTGTTGATCAGTAGTGATTCAGTCAACAATACATTTGGAAACTACTAATTTTAGTTTTGTGAAAAATAAGACATTTTAAACACATTTTCTAATAATTCTTATGTGCACCCACCTTGTCAGATCATTTGTCATTTTTCCAGTTGTTCTCTCTCCACGTCTCTGACCTCGATGACTGATACTCTTGTCAGATTTGCCTTTATGAAGGATTTCAAAAGACTCATTTGTCAAAATTTACATGATGCAAATCATATWAAAACATGTTTGACTMTAAAATATGCTTTATATAATTGTGGTTTGTAGGGACTGGGTACATATYAATTATGAATTAGTATTAACTTTAGAGGCCCCCTTTATTTTGAAGGCTAAATGGAAGAAAAACCTTGATGAGTCAATGAMTAGTTATTATCAGTCTCAAAATCAGTACCCAAAATAATTGACTTCCTTTCTTAGACATCATCATCAAACTTTATGAAGACATAAAAAGACAGTGTTAAATTTGATATACTCGTCGTATACCTTTTATTTACAGATTCATATGATAAKAAATTATGGCAGAAATGGAATGATGACCCATTATATCAAAGCAGGGTGAGATTATGAAAAAAAACTGACCTGAATTAATAATGGTAACATATGACAACTGATCCAGATGAACTTTAACGATGCAGAGTTGATTGAGCATAAAYCAAACAAATAAAACAATCAACAAACACAGCTAATGGGTTCTGAGGCAAGAAGGATTTTAGGTGGAGGTTATTCTAAGGAGGGAAAATGTATCTACTTAGATAAGACTCACATTGAGGCTGGGGAAAATTTAAGCTAAGTTTCACCTAGTTTTACCAAAACTCATTATTTTTTTCTCTTGTAAACAAGTCAGACATCAWACATTTACTGCAATAAATTTAAGTTTCAACAATGCTGTCACTATGCTGAAGAAAACTGAGTATTTACARGTATTTACYTGTTCTCATGAMGTTATTCGTTATACCAGCCTATCAWAAAAAGTTTCTGAACTCATTCAGMGTCAAATAATTCTCCTTTAACCAGTCTTAGACATCATGTAGGCAATTGTAAACTGAGGCTGAACCATCCAATTAAATGGKGAAATATATTCAGATGTCATCAGRATATTAATGAACAGACATTTTGTARTTTTTGAATATTGMCCACAAATGACACAGATTTAAAGAAAAGAAAAGATCTCTAAAACTGACCCTTAAGGTACAAAACAACAACCGGGCTGAGGAAGAGTCCTCCCACGTGATTACAGGAAAAAGGTCTCTGACAAAAAAGATTTAGACCACAAAAAAAAAATAACCTGAGTCATTAAATCCAACATGTTCAAGTCTTGACCAAAAAAAAAAAAAACATTTAATGAACTGTATCAAAGGCAGCAGTTACACAAAAAAGATCTGAAATGCAAAAAACCTGTAGCACTATTTTATAGAGTTGTCAACAGGTGCTCTGTGGCCTGGCACAACACCAAAACCAAACCATATYCAAAATAAAGGTATGTTTAGTTTTTCTGAAACCTCTTGCATGATAATTTTCCTTTTTTGTGAAGATAAAACAAAGGTGAAACCAAACCAGAGGGCAGACTGAACCAGATTATACTTGTGTTCATTAAACTGYCAGCCTTGTCACTCAGTTGAGATGATACATTCAAGACATTACAAACCAAGAACCCCAAAAAACAAATCCACAGCACAACACATATGGCTGTMATGGTGTGGAAKGCTCTCTGCTTTGATTGGTCGACCCTTTCTCTGCCACCTTCCCCTGGTCCAGGGCGAATCAGAGCGTAGAGAACAGAGAGGCTGCAGAACGTTACAACGATGAGGAAAACAAACAAAATACAAAGCAATGTAGTGGGAGCACTTTTGATTCTTTCAGCTGCATTAAAACAYCCGAGTCCAAAACTCAGCAGCCAAACACAGCCAGAGCTGATGTTCCTGATCCTGACCCCTCGAGTGTTTCTCAGACTCAGGTAGGTGACYGGGTGAACAACAGCCAGGTAACGTTCCACACAGGTCAGCAGGTGGAAGAACATCTCACAGTAGAAAGTGGTAAACCAACCACAGTAACCCAGAAAAAGGCTGTGTTCATTATTTGTGAATGTCCCACAAATGTAGCAGATGATGCCAAGATTTGAGAAGAGCTCATTCACAGCCAGGTGGTACGTGAAGATGTCAGAGTGGCTCACTGCTTTAAAGGAACGCTTCTGACACCATTTCTGTAGAGCCAGGTAGAGGATAAAAGTGGACGGAGGAAGAATGAGGATGTTCCTCACTGAAATGGCTGAGATGTAGATGTTAGAGAGGTTTGGCAGGAGGTCACTGGATGAGGTCYAGTTCTTTGACATGTTTACATCATGTGGTGCTGACCTGAACAAAAGGGAGCATAAAAAAGATGTAAAGTTTAAAAAACACATTAAATTTTTCTTGTAGGTTTATTTTTGGTCTTCAAAATGTGGATCAACAACTTGGTTAAGTTTTGCCAAAGCAGTTTTAACAGGTAAAGCCTTTGAATGTGTCACGGTCTGTATCTGTTATGTGGGTTTTTTTGGGTTCCTCTTCTTGTTTCTGTACTCTGTATTTTTTCTGTTTACCTCCTCCTGCCTGTCTCTGGTCCAGACCCACCCACTCTCACCTGCTCCTCATAATTTTCTCACAGGTGTTTCTTGTTATATAGCTTGTTAGTTCCCTTTATATTCTGTTCTCAGTCATCAGTCCGGTGTCAGTGCTTTGTTGTTTATGTCTTTGTCTCCATAGCCAGTGTGCTGCAGTCTGTGTTCCCAGGTTTTTGTTAAACCTTTTTGTTGCCATTTTGRTTTTGTTAYTAAAGCCTTTTMGTAATCTTATCTGAATCTGGGGTTTAATCCTTCCAAGCCTTGTMACAGAATGAGGATATTTGATGAATTGTGATTTTTCTGTCTTTGATTCAYTGAAGTAAAAATGAGCAGAGTTGAAGCTGTTTAGACAAAACTGTGAATAAGTTGTGAGGATTTGTTAAAATTGCAGCTCTTAGAGTTTGTGTAAGACAAATAAGATAATAGTTACTGTCACAACATTACAACTTCCTACAAAGGTTGATCAATAGTGATGCAATCTACAAAACATTTGAACATAGGCACTAACTTCCACCTTGAGTTTTTGAAGTTTTGAAGAAAATAAAACATTTTATAACAATTTACTGATAAATATAATGTGCACTCACCTTGTCAGATCATTTTCCCAGTTGACCTCTCTCCACGTCTCTAAACTCACTGACTGACACTCATGTCAGATATGCCTTTATGAGAGCCTTCAGAAGAATCATTTGTCAGAGTATTTACATGTGTTTACATGTTCTCATGAGGTTATTCTTCATTTTAGTCTATCACTTAAAGGCGGTTTTCTGCTCTCATTCAGGGTCAAAAATCTACTTTAACCAGTTTTTGACATTATGTACACAAATAAACTGAGGCTGAACCATCCAACTAAATAAAGAAATACACTGCATGGGCAACAAATTAAAAATAAAATTAAATTAAAAAAAGTCAACACCTGGGTTTAACTAAGAAAATAGGTACGAGTTTCCTGTTGGATGACTATCGCATGGGAAGTTATCACCAACTGGTGCAATGAGTTGCTTCTCATTCTCCCTTGGTTGTGGAAAAGATGTCAGTCTGTTTGAGAAGGGTCAAATCATTGGCATGCATCA
Source organism: Austrofundulus limnaeus (assembly GCF_001266775.1). NCBI lineage: Eukaryota > Metazoa > Chordata > Actinopteri > Cyprinodontiformes > Rivulidae > Austrofundulus > Austrofundulus limnaeus. The sequence continues at coordinate 875,312 of NW_013952611.1, forward strand.
AGAAGGGAAAACATTTAAAGAGATTGCAGAAAATACTAAATTTGTGTAAAGAACTGTCCAARGCATTAATAAAAACTGGGAGGATAGTGGGGACCCATCCTCTCTGAGGAAGAAGTGTGGGCAGAAAAAAAATCTTGACTGATTGTGATCAGGGATCACACAAASCAAAGGGAACTCAAGGGACTGGGACTGAACAGCTGTGTAGCATTAAGAAAACCACTAATAAGTGAGGCTAACAAAAAGACTTCAATTTTCTAGGGAGTATAAAGATGGGACTCTGGAGTGARTGAAGGTCARGTGGTCTGATGAGTCCAGATTGAKCCTGTTCCAGATTGATGGGCATGTCAAGGTAAGAAGAGAGGCAGGTGAAGTGATGCTCCCATCATGCCTACTGTACAAGCCTATGGAGGCAGTGCTATGATGTAGGGTTGCTGCAGGTGGTCAGGTCTTGGTTCAGCAACAGTATGTGCTCAAAGAATGAGGTCAGCTGACTACCTGAATATACTGAATGACCAGGTTYTAAGCTTTATAAGCAGCATTTCCACATGGTGGACAAACGGGTCTGTTCACATGCAAAAAAGGATCATCAGCCAAACTAACGATCTGTTGTTTGCCTGATGGTCCTCTTTTGCATGTGACCAACCTGTTTGTCCACCATGTGGAGGCAGTGCTTATAAGGCTGAGTTCACCTGCATCTCATCAGACTYAAGAAGTCTCTTTGAGGAGACACAAAACGTTTCATTAAAGGAGACCAATTATGGGTTCTAGAAATTTTTTTGGTATGTCTGTGGGCTATCCAGACCATGTTCATTCAATTTAATGCACAAAATATTTCTCAGATAATAAAATTTCCCATTTTCTAGTTCTGCCTGCTCTGACTTTGTGCAGGTGTGAATACACTCATGTGAACGCTGGTGRGGATAAAACAACCGGACCGAGACCCACTTTTTGAGGTGGTCTCGGTTCGCTTCCAAACAAACTTTGGTGCGGTTCTCTTCTGGTGTGAATACAGACCGGACTCGAACTGAACCAACTATGTAAAACGTGCACCTTTTTGGACTTCACGGGCCACCATTGCTGAGCTAAATAAACTGAAATCTTACCTGTTTTGTCGTCTCCTGCTTAGCATCTCTGCTGGCAGCATGTTGTGGGTCAGAACACACAGAGCACCTCGTCTCCTTTGGGTTGCGGGACACATTTACTGACGTTGCTCCAAAATTAGAACGTCATTACAGAACCACAATTAAATTAGCTGCTTTTGACATTTAAATGCTATTGCAATTGTACTATCAGCACAAATGTGCACATCAGAACCCAAGCATGCAGAACTTCCTTGTTTTCTTCTGGATCTGTGCACTCAGTCCCGCCCCCGTCCTTTCTGTCCAGTGGGAGCAATGATCGTCACCCTCGTGGCTTTGTTTACAAGTTATAGTTCATTTGCAAAAAAGCACAATGTGAATGCAAACTGCACCAAACGAAAAAAATAAAGTCCACTTTTGGTCCGGACCAAACAAGAGGACCAAAGGACTTTCATTTTGTGAATACACCTTTAAACTCATCTACTTGTGGCAGGACCTCTTCCCCGACCCGGAGGAGGCACTATACCAGGGTTGGCCAACCAGTCGATTGCGATCGACCGGTAGATCCTCAGCCGGTTCCCGGTTGAACACGGAGAGCAACCTTGCCTGCTCGTCAGCTAATAGCTGACGGGCCAGCCCGGGACATCCGCAAGCTCTGTGAGCCTCATTCTGACTCCGGCAGAAGCGGTGGAGGTGGGAGGCGGGAGGAGTTTAAACACATTCCAGCTCCCTCCTCTTCTCTTTTTGTAAATTCTCACAGATGTAGTCTCATGAGTTTTGGGTTCTGTGAAGCCACACTCCGAACATGATCTCGCAAGACTTTAGGGTCACGTGTTCAAAACATGGCAGACAGGCGGAAAAAAATGAATGAAAAATGAGCTAGCAAGCAAACAAAAATGTATGATTTTCACCAGGAGTGGGAAGAGGACTTATGTAATTCGAGCGCTGCCTTGTCCAAAAAGGATAACATGGAACAACATTTCTTTCAAAATAATGCACACGCTATGAGGCGAATTCTCTCTTAAACCAAGTAGATAGTTTTGTTTGACAATACATTAAATTAAATAAAACTAGCAACACATTACATTCTGTTTTATTTACTTTAAAGAAGTGAGGAGTAGGGAGACGAAAAATTATGTTTTTTTAAACTGAGACTGGACGAGTAGATCTCAAAAAACTGCCAAATTCAAAAGTAGCTCTTGGTTCAAAAAAGGTTGGGCACCCTTGCACTATACCATGGTCTCAGATTTAAAGGCACTGATTCTAATCCCACCCCTTTCTTTACTCGAGTGTCCAAGTCCTGGTGCCAAGAGCACATATGGACACGCTTTTGTTTGAACATGGTGTTCGTTATGGACAATCCATGATGGGCACAGAAGTCCAATAACTAAACACCACTCGGGTTCAGTTCGGGGGGCCCGTTCCTCCCAACCACGCCTCTCCAGGTCTCACTGTCATTACCCATGTTAGCAATGAAGTCCCCCAGCAGAAAGAGGGAGTCCCCGTCAGTAGCGCTCTCCAGCACCCCCTCCAAGGACTCCAAAAAGGGTGGGTAATCTGAACTGCTGTTATGCGCATAGGCACAAACAACAGTCAGGACCCATCCCCCGACACGTAGGCGGAGGTGAGGCTACCCTCTCGTTCACTGGGGTGAACCCCAATGTACAGGCACCGAGATGGGGGGCAATAAGTATGCCCACTCCTGCTCAGAGCCTCTCAGCATGGGCAACTCCAGAGTGGAAGAGAGTTGAACTCCTCTTGAGGAGACTGGTTCCAGAGCCAGAGCGGTGCGTCAAGGTGAGTCCAACTATATCTAGTCGGAACCTCTCAACCTCACACACCAGCTCAGGCTCCTTCCCCACCAGAGAGGTGACATTCAACGTCCCTAGAGCCAGCTTCTGTAGCCGAGGATCGGACCGCCAAGGTCCCCGCCTTCGACCACTACCTATAATACATTGCACCTGACCCCTTTGGCCCCTCCCACAAATGGTAAGCCCATAAGAAAGGGGGCCCCACAACCCCTCCTTGGGCTGTGATAAGGTGGCAGGCCAGGGAGAGGAGGTTTATTAATAAAATGAATATTTTTCCACAGCAGTGATAAAGTTTATGTTTGGAAATTTAAAGTTACTGACTTTGAAGTTCTGTTATATGTAGTTTTTTCAACAATCTTTGTAGAAAATATGACATTTTAAAACCATTTAGAGATAATTATTATGTGCACTCACCTTGTCAGATCATTTTTCCAGTTGTCCTCTCTCCATGTCTCTCCATGACCTCACTGACTGATGCTCATATCAGATGTGCCTTTTTTGAGAGCCTTCAAAAGACTCATTTGTCAAAGTTTACATGATGCAAATCACATAAAAACATTTCTGATTTTAAATGTGTTTTATATAATTGTGGTTTGTTTTTTTGTTTTTTTCTTTTCCAAACAGCTCAGACATTTTTACATTTTTTTTGCAATAAATTTAAGTTCCAACATTTCTACCACTATGCTGAAGAAAACCGAGCAGTAATTACATGTTCTCATGAGGTTATTCATTTCATTTCATTCATTTTCATTATACCGATCATAGAGGTGGTTTTCTGCTCACATTCAGGCTCAAATAATTCTAGTTTAACCAGTCTTTGACATCATGTAGACAATTAAACTGAGGTAAACCATCCAACTAAATATAGAAACATATTCAGATATCATCAGCATATTATTGAATGGATATTTGGTACTTTTTGAACATATGCCTTAAATG
>NW_013952611.1:879855-883494 GCF_001266775.1 Austrofundulus limnaeus
ATTGCTGACTGACTAAATACTTATTTTCCCCACTGTATAATTGTGGTTTGTTTGTTTTTTCTTTTCCAAACAGCTCAGACATTTTTACATTTTTTCGCAATAAATTTAAGTTCCAACATTTCTACCACTATGCTGAAGAAAACCGAGCAGTAATTACATGTTCTCATGAGGTTATTKATTTCATTTCATTCATTTTCATTATATCAATCATAGAGGTGGTTTTCTGCGCTCATTTATGATCCAATAATTCTAGTTTAACCAGTCTTTGACATCATGTAGACAATTAAACTGAGGTAAACCATCCAACTAAATATAGAAACATATTCAGATATCATCAGCATATTATTGAATGGATATTTGGTACTTTTTGAACATATGCCTTAAATGAAATGAATTTAATATGTTAACTTAGGTTCGGGAGCAGGACCARGCCCAAAACCACACCTCCAYTTTTCCTACCAGCKTATTTAATCTCTACTAACCCCTTCCTCTCAGTCTGTTATGTTTTCGTCAACCTTACCCTCCTTRCTGCTTCACCTCATCCCTCTTCATCCCATCGTCTCTTCACCTTCATTCCCTTCATCGCATCATTCCCATCCTTCTTTTCCTTCTCTCGATCTCATAACCATGCTCACTTCCTTTCACTGCAGGTTCTGTCTGGAGGAGTCCTATGCTGCCTATGGAAAATTATATAAAATTATTTAAAGGAATCAATTTTCTTAAAGACCATACCTTCTTAACATTCTCTGCAGATGACCTAACAGTGAAGAGGAGTACTCCCACATGGTTACAGAAAAATATCTCTCTGACAAATAAAATTTAGATCACAAAAACTCCAAGTGCAACATGTTCTGACAAAAGAATGTTTAATGAACTGTATCAAAGGCATCATTTACATCTAAAAGAGCTAAAATACAAAGAAACTGAGTTAATTTGTACCTTCCTCAAATTATAAGACTAATTTATATCAATGGATGATTCTAGAAAAAAGGTCTGGTACCACGACACCAAAGCAACATCCTACCAAAGAAGAAAGGAAACAGTTTATTTATTATTCTGTTTTGACTTAAAATGGAACTGCAGTTTTCCTTCTTTGTGAAGATAAAGCAGAGGTGAAATTAAACCGGAGGGCAGACTAACCCAGATTATACATGTGTTCATTAAACACTGAATAGTAATATTCAGAAGAATTAACATCTCCAAAATATTAATAACCAGGAARCCCAAAAAATAAACCCACAACACAATCCATATGGCTGTGATGGTGTGGAACGCTCTCTGCTTTGATTGGTCGACCCTTTCCCTGCCACCTTCCCCTGGTCCAGGACGAATCAGAGCGCAGAGAACAGAGAAGCTGCAGAACGTTACAATGATGAGGAAAACAAACAAAACGCACAACAATACAATGAAAACATTACTGATGTTTCCAACTACATTAAAACAACCGAGGCCAAAGCTCAGCAGCCAAACACAGCCAGAGCTGATGTTCCTGATCCTGACCCCTCGAGTGTTTCTCAGACTCAGGTAGGTGACGGGGTGAACAACAGCCAGGTAACGTTCCACACAGGTCAGAACATGGAAGAACATTTCGCAGTAGAAACGGATGATGGAACAGCTAAATCCCAATATACATAACAATGGATTATTTCTGTATGTCCCAAGGTAGCAGATGGTGCCAAGACTTGAGAAGAGCTCATTCACAGCCAGGTGGTACGTGAAGATGTCCGAGTGGCTCACTGATTTAAAGGAACGCTGCTGACACCATTTCTGTAGAGCCAGGTAGAGGATAAAAGTGGACAGAGGAAGAATGAGGACGATCTTCATTACAAGAGCAGCGATGTAGCTGTCAAAACAACGACAGAGCAGGAGATCAGTGGATGTGAACGATGAGTTCTCTGACATGTTTGCTTCATGTACTGCTGACCTGAACAGAAAGAGGCATAAAAAAGAGGAAATCAAGAGTTTAAAATGGTTTATGTTAATTGATTGAGGAGGTACAAATCAGTCTTCAAAAACATGGACATAGCCAATCCAGTTTTAGCAGGTAATGCCATAAAATGTGAGAAAAATGAGCTGTTCCTTAAGAAGTTCATCTATACTTTGAAGGATGTCATGTAATGTAAACCCAATAATGACATTCCACCAACTGAAAGGTAATCATAGACTACTGATCATTTCTTTCAGGTTTATTAATAACAAAGGACATTTCTTCCACAGCACTGATGTAGTCTACATTTGGAAATATAAAGGTACTTTGTAGTACTTCTACATGCAGTTTTTTTCAACAGGTTTTGTAGAAAGAGACATTTTAAAACCATTTACTGAAAATTCTTACACTCACCTTGTCAGATCATTTTTCCAGTTCTTCTCTTTCCATATCTCTGACCTCACTGACTGATACTTATGTCAYATGTGCCTTTATGAGAGCCTTCAAAAGATTCATTTGTCAAAGTTTACATGATGCAAATCATGTGGAAACCCTTATGACTGTAAAATATGCTTTTATGCTATTGTTGTTTTTTGCTTTTCTGTGGTGAATAAATACATTTTCATAAATTTACTGCAAGAAACACGAGAATTTCTAATCATTTCGACATCATACAAAAAAACAACAACTCGGGTTTTAAATCTACTCAGCTTAAAATACACATTTTTATTTGTTAAGTACATTTGTGAGGACATTGTAACTCATCATTGAGCAGTGTTTACATCACCTTTGACCTGCTGAGACCTGCAGAGTCTAAGGTCTGCTCCTTTCCTCACTAAGAGTTGTAACAGCCACATGCTAGGTTTCCTTCTCTTTGCAGAAACAACAGAGGCGACACCAGACTGGTGGGAAGACTAAACCAGGCTAAGTTTGTAATAATCAAGCACTCAACACTTTTACTTAGCACTGCTGAGGCACAGGCTCCCAAAATAATAGTTTAATCCAAACTAAATTATTGTGTGATCTTTTAGTCTCAGTTACTATCACACTAACCTTAGCTCAGGTCAACAGCAGAATTCACTGATATATTTGTAAAGGTAATGATTCCTGTAATAATTGGGTGTTTCACTGATATCTGTGCTGTGGTTAATGAGTTATTTCGCTAACAGACAGACAAACAAATTTATGCATGAAACACATGATCAAACTGGAAGCTTGACCACTTGAAACAGATTTTTTTTCACACCTGAACAAGTTTTACAGCATAAAAGTTTTACAATATTTTACTTATATTTCTCCTTTTATCTCCATAAAACACATTACACTCAACATCTTTAAAAATGTACTATATTCACTTATTTCTTACACTTCAAACTACTTCTGCCTTCATGTAAAATAAAATAAATCAGTATAAATTAAAACACAATAAAAGCATGAAGTGATTAATAAAAATAAAAACACCCACCTTTCCTGTCTGTCTTGTCAATGTTTCTGATCTGTGACTGATGTTGGTTCAGTCTGGACCTGTCCCTTCAATCATCTCATCTGTCAAGGTGTGTCTGTTTTTTGTGCAATGCAAATCAGGTGTAAACACAAATTTCTGTAAACCACACTTCATGGAGCTGTGCTTTCAAGCTTCTCTATATTACATGAAGGAGACTTGATAAACCTACTGGAAAGATTAAAGTTAGTCATTTCAGCTACATTAAAAC
>NW_013952611.1:886747-889685 GCF_001266775.1 Austrofundulus limnaeus
CCATTTCTGTAGAGCCAGGTAGAGGATAAAAGTGGACAGAGGAAGAATGAGGACGATCTTCATTACAAGAGCAGCGATGTAGCTGTCAAAACAACGGTGGTGCAGGAGATTAGTGGATGTGGACGATGAGTTCTCTGACATGTTTGCTTCATGTGCTGCTGACCTGAACAGTTTAGGCATAATAAGAAAACAGAGGAAAGCAAGGACACCATGTTTAATGTTTTATGTTAAATAATTGCAAAACAGTCTTCAAAAAGATGGACATTGCCAACCCAGTCTTAGCAGGTAAATAATTAAAATGTAAAAATGAGCTGTAAGTTAACAGTAATAGCAAATCAAGTATCAATGACCCAATGATGACGTTCCACAAGCTCATGCTGTGCTACGCTAAAGCTCTGCATGGTATTGTGGCGAAGTGGTCCGTGTGTCTTGCRCCCTGTACTGTACAGCTAAAATACAAGAACTGAAAGGTTCATGGACTCCTGATCATTTCTCTGAGSTTTATTAATAAAGTACATTTCTTCCACAGCAGTGATGCAGTCTACATTTAGAAATATAAAACATACTCACTTTGAAGTACTGCTACATGTAGTATTTTTCAACAAGTTTTGCAGAAAGAGACATTTTAAAAACCATTTACTGATAATCATTATGTACACTCACCTCGTCAGACAATTTTCCAGTTGTCTTCTCTCCACATCTCTGACCTCACTGACACTTATGTCAGATGTGCCTTTATGAGAGCCTTCAGAAGACTCATTTGTCAAAGTTTACATGATGCAAATCATATAAAAACAACTTTGACTTTAAAATATGATTTATGTAATTGTTGTTTTTAGCTTTTCTGTGGTACTTAAATAAGATTTCATAAATTTACTGCAAGAATCACAAGAATTTCCAACCATTTCGACATCATGCTAAAAACAACTTAGTTTTTATATCTAATCAGCCTAAAATATAAATTTTTTGGGTTATGCACTTTTGTGAGGACTTTCAAACTAGTCACTGAGCAGTATTTACACCACCTTTGACCTGCAGAGTCTAAGAACATGCGATCCTTTCCTCACTAAGAGTTGTAACAGCCACATGCTAGTTTTTCTTTTCTMTGCAGAAACAACAGAGGCGACACCAGACTGGTGGGAAGACTAWACCAGGCTAYGTTTGTAYTAATCAAGCACTCAACACTTTTACTCAGCACTGCTGGGGCACTCAAAGCAAAAGAGACCAAAACCAGCACAAGCCACAACCACAGCATACTGGATATGGCTGAGATGGTTTGGAACGCTCTCCTCTTTACCTGGTCCACCTTCTCCCTGACACCTGCTCCTGGTCCTGGACGGACCAGAACACAGAGGACAGAGATGCTGCAGAAAGTTATGAKCATGACATTAAAAAACAAAACACAAACCGTTGCAATTAAGACGMTRTTGTTCACGGATAAATGAAAGKAGGCCAGTCCGAAGCAGAGRAGCCAAACGCAGCRGATGCTGATGTTCCTGATCCTGACTCCACGAGCGTTTCTTAGCTTCAGGTAGGTGACGGGGTGAACCACAGCCAGGTAACGCTCCACACAGGTCAGCAGGTGGAAAAACATTTCACCATATAAAGTGATYGAAAGTCCACAAACACCCACATTCTTTACCACTAAGTCATTCCTGTATGTCCCAGAAAGATATCCGATCAAACCAAAGACCCAGAAGAGCTCGTTCACAGCCAGGTGGAAGGTGAAGATGWCCGTGTGGCTGAAGGAGCGCTGCTGCCGCCAGAAACCATGACCCAGGTAGAGGACGAAGGTGGACAGAGGGAGGACGAGGATGGCTTTAGATGATATCATTCCAATGGAGATGAAAAGTCCAACTTTAGACTCTGAGCAGAAGTTGATCAGATGATCACTGGAGGTGGAGTTAACCAACATACTGACTACAGGTTCTGTAGACCTGAAATGGAAAACAAATATCTGTTTTTAGCTTATGTTTTCCTACTGAATTTCCCTGCTTAGTTTATCTGCTGCCATATTTGATTGTTTAAATAAAATTATTGCTGTGTTTGGAAGCCGTGTGTTGGTTCAAACTCCTGGCTCTAAGCCCTCGCAAAACTTTAACAACCATAAACACAGGATCCAAAKATAATAGTTTAACCCAAACTAAATTCTTGTGATCTTTAAGTCTCAATTACTTTCTCACTAAATCTTAGCTCAGTTGCGTTCATACATGTAATGATTCCTGTAATGATTGGGCGTTTCATTGACATCTGTGCTGTGGTTCATGAGTTATTTCGCTAACAGACAGACAAACAAATCTATGCATGAAACACATGATCAAACTGGAAGCTCGATCACTGGAAACAGATTTTTTTTCACACATAAAAAGGTTTTACAGCCTAAAAGTTTTACCTAATTTTACTTATATTTCTCCTTTTTTCTCTATAAAACACATTACACTCTTATTATCATTACAATTGTTTTTARAACATCTCACTCCAAGTAGATCACTTTATTCACTTGTTTCTTACACTTCCAACTACTTCTGTCTTCATGTAAAGTAAAKTCAGTATAAATTATAACACAATAAAAGCATTAAGTGATTAATAAAAATAAAAACACCCACCTTTCCTGTCTGTCTTGTCAATGTTTCTGATCTGTGACTGATGTTGGTTCAGTCTGGACCTGTCCCTTCAATCTTCTCATCTGTCAAGGTGTGTCTGTTTTTAGTGCGATGCAAATCAGGTGTAAACACAACTTACTGTAAACCACACTTCATGGAGCTGTGCTTTCAAGCTTCTCTATATTACATGAAGGAGACTTGATAAACCTACTGGAAAGATTAAAGTTACAGTCATTTCAACTATGTTAAAACTTAGTTTTCTTATTCAGCAAGATTTACAATTGGTTTAAATTAAATCTATTTGTAAGGGCTTTAAAACTTTAAAAGTACTATTT
>NW_013952611.1:893571-897764 GCF_001266775.1 Austrofundulus limnaeus
GTCTAATTCAGTTCAAATAAGTATAAGAACCAAAAACAACAAAACAACTTTACTTTGAAAAGGAAATTAGTTTAAAATGTTAACAAAAGTAAAACATGACCATGTAAATATTAGTCATTACTAACAGGTTACTGCAGAACTAAAACAAGAAAATGTCTCACTTCAACAATAACTAAATACAAATAATTTAAGTGTAGATTAAATAACTGATGTTAAAGGTTGTGTCACATTATAATATTTTATACAACTTGTACCAACTTATGAACATTTTATGACTGTTTTACCCATTTTAATAGTATATTAGATTTAATTGTTTGTATTCCTATATGTATATGTCCAAAAGAGGCTTCTCGTAGATTTTTAAAATTCCATGTTCAGCTTTGATGTTTGTAGTGTTGGACAAACTTTTCATTTTTCAAGTTGTCTAAAAAGTTATGGTGTGAAGAGTTTAAGGAATGACTTTAAGAAGCACCAATAATTAACACAGACAATGCTAATATTGCTAATTACATCACTAAAGATAGGTTTATCTATTTTAGTTACTGTTTTTAATTTAAATTTTGCCTTGCTTGTTTTAAAACTTACTGCAGCTTAAGCTTCTTTAACTAATTTGATTTAAAAAAATCATTAATCAGCGTTCAGCTGTGTTTCTCCTGCTTCTTTCTGTGTCTTCAGCCTGAACTGATTAAAGCAGTTTCTTGACAGTTTTCCTGCCCTGTGAAGAAACAGCAGCGGCAGCACGGAACTGCTGGGCAGGTTCAAAACCCCGGCGCTGGCTTCCAACGTGCACAAAATCCTCTGGTTCAGCTTGGTCCACTTTGTCAGAGCAGTGGACACAAGCAGCCCTACAAACCACAACCACTGAGCGCCCGATATGACTGCGATGGTGCAGAAAGCTCTCTGCTTCGATCGGTCCGTTTGTCCTTCCCCACCACCGGGCCCTGGACGGACCAGTACTCGAAGAACCACAAGGCTGCAGAAAGACYTGACCAACATGGCAAAAACTAAAATACAGTAGAGTGGGATGGTTTTGCTAGTATTTGTTGCATTCAGGCAGGTCGAAACCAAGCAGAGCAGCCAAACACACCCAATACTTACYTTCCTGATCCTGACCCCCCAGGTATTTTTTAGCCCCCGGTATATGACGGGGTGAACCACGGCAACATAATGCTCCACACAGGTCAGGATGTGAAACATTATCTCTCCATAAAAAGTAATCAAAGCAACCCACATTCCTACACCTCGCACCACTAAGAGATTATAGTAGTCCTGATAAACACGACAGACGAAGCCTAAGAGCCAGAGCAGGTCCATGACTGCCTGATGGTAGGTGACGATGTCAGAGTGGCTCCAGGTCTTAAAGGAGCGCTGCTGATACCATCTTTGGAGACCCAGACAGAGGACGAAGGTGGAGAGGTAGAGGATGAGGARGGCCTTTATGGATAATAGAGAGGTGTAGATGATGCAGCAGTTGTAGTACACAGGTAAACTGCACAAAGCTGAAGAGTTCTCTGACATTTTTCTTCTTGTCCTGAAAACAAAATGATAGAAGAACAAAATGATAGAGAGCTGCAGTGGATTTTACATTTTAGAGGATTTACAGTTACAAATCAATCTTTAAAGAAACTGTAAAATTACKCAGTTCTCATGTCTAAGAGGAGTGGATGGAAACTTCTGACCACTATAGACACACTTCTATTTACTACTGCCACTAATAAATAAACACTTTGTTATGTTCTGTAGTTTAAAAAACTCACCTTGTCTGAAGTGAAGCTCTGACTGCTGCTCACATGTACAGATGTAGCTTTACAGGTCTGTTCATGATGCTTTTTATCAAAGCACTGGCCTGTTTTATTTGATGCAAATCAAATCAAATCAACACATTTAGGCCAGCTGGGCTGCATGATGGATTAGTGGTCAGCACTGAAGCCTCACAGTGAGAAGGTTCATTGGGCTTTAGGCCTGTGCTCTTTCTGTGTGGAGCGCCTTCACTTTGAAGTGGAATTAGGAAGATAACAACCAAAGCTAAATGCTTAAAAATGCATTTTAGACAAAAWATGTTTTTAAGTTAAGGTAAAAGCAGACAAAGTTGGGACTAATGTTGGATTGAATCACATGTTTGATGATCCTGCATGTTGTCAAAAAATAACAGATGAAGGGTTCTGAGGCGAGATCGGACCCAAGAATGCAGGCAGGCACGAGGAATCAAAATAAAAGATKTTTATTAAAGGATGTGATGGCATAAACAAAGTACCAAACAGGCATTCAGGAGCAACATCAAGGTCTGAAACAAAAAATGTAAGGATGAYGAAGTGGTGAAGGAGGACCCCTTCAATAGAACAAGGTTAGGTGGAAAGTGGAAACAGATGAGTGATGACTGAAAGCAGACAGGGGTGAGAAGAGAGTGAGCAAAAGCAACAGAACTGGCTGAGGGACAAGTGAAGGTGAGAACACAGAAAGCAGCACAAGAGGGAGACAGAAACACAAGAAATAATATGACAGTACCCCTTCCCTTTAGGACAGCACATGATGTCCAACAGACTGAACCATCTCAGATGGGAGGAGGGGGTACAGACAACAGGATGGACAGCAAGAGACCAAGACCAAAGGGAACAGAAAAATGGGGAGGCAAGAGACCAAAGGAYCTTAAGAGCAGGTGTAGAACCAGGAGACTCAGGAACATTTGCGGAAGCAGGCTTAGAACCAGGAGATTTGGGAACAGGCACTGAACCAGGTGTAGAACAAGGCAACTTGGGAACAGACATAGAACCGGGAGACTCAGAGACAGGCATACAGTAAAACCAGGAGACTCAGAGACAGCCGTATAACCAGMAGACTCAGAGACAGGCATAAAACCAGGAGACTCAGAGACAGGCGAAAAACCAGGAGACTCAGAGACAGGCGTAAAACCAGGAGATTCAGAGACAGGCATAAAAGCAAGAGACTCAGAGACAGGCGTAAAACCAGGAGACAGAGACAGGCGTAAAACCAAGAGACTCAGAAACAGGCATAAAACCAAGAGACTCAGAGACAGGCGTAAAACCAGGAGACTCAGAGACAGGCATATACTGTAACCAGGCATAATATTGGGAGACTCGGGAATAGGCATATAACTAGGAGAATCTGGAACAGACATATAACCGGGAGACTCTGACATGGGTTCAGAACTGAGAGACTCAGAAACAGGCGTAAAACCAGGAGACACGGAGACAGGCGTAAAACCAGGAGACTCTGAGACAGGCGTAAAACCAGGAGACTCAGAGACAGGCGTAAAACCAGGAGACTCAGAGACAGGCGTAAAACCAGGAGACTCTGAGACAGGCGTAAACCCAGGAGACAGAGACAGGCGTAAAACCAGGAGACTCTGAGACAGGCGTAAACCCAGGAGACAGAGACAGGCGTAAGACCAGGAGACTCAGAGGCAGGCGTAAAACCAGGAGACTCAGAGACAGGCGTAAAACCAGGAGACAGAGACAGGCGTAAAACCTGGAGACTCAGAGACAGGCAAATAACCAGGCATAATATCAGGAGACTCGGGAATAGGCGTATAACTAGGAGACTCTGGAACAGACATATAACCGGGAGACTCGGACATGGGTGTAGAACTGGGAGACTCAGAAACAGGCATTTGACCAGGTAGCACCCGGACATTCAGGAACAGGCTTGTAATCAGGAGACTCGGAAACGGGCGTAGGACTGGGAGACCCAAGAACAGGCGTAGAACCAGGAAACTCTAGGACAGACACACAACCATGAGAGTTGGGGATAGGTGACAGTGTTTTCCAGTCTTCTCTGCCACCTTCACCTGTCAATAATTTGTAATCTGCATCCAGTCCAGGAGCTGTCAATCATCTCCTCCTCCCTCTGTTCTCTTTACCTGGTGTTTTGTCACCACTCAGAATAAATCATTGTTCATCCCTGACTTCGTGTCCGTCTGTTCTTCTTCATGTTTCTCTCCAGGTTTGTTTATGCTAGTTTTCTGCTTTGACAGCTTTTTATTTTTATTTACTTACCTGATTTCCATCCACAATGTCCACATCTTAGATCCAACCCTCCTCCCTGCATTACAGTTTGAAAACTGTATTTTAAACATGCTGTCAAATGGCATTACTCTGGGAGTAGATGGCAGTATGCATACACACAAAACCTGTGAATTTTATTTTGAAATTTGGATAAAAAAAGACAACAGTGAT
>NW_013952611.1:898078-899838 GCF_001266775.1 Austrofundulus limnaeus
TTCTGTGATCCTGCATGCACCTCTTCACATCATTATGTGCTGCAGTCTGAACTACAGATAATATTAGGAACARAGTTTAAAACAACAACAACATACAGTTTCCAATTTTTTCAAAAGTGTTCTGCAGTCTGTTGAGCCATTTATCACTCAGTGGCCTGGGCTCAYGTGTGTTTTCATTAAAATGCAGAGAAAACACCTGACCTGCTCATGATTTTAAACAAACATTTTCAAATAATGATTTATTTGAGTGACACCGCACTTTTACATCTTTCCTTCAGAGAGCACAGAACAGTTTCTACTATAAAAGCAGCTGTTTATTGAAGCTGAGCACATGAATCCAGCTGATCGTGTTTGATTTATTTTATTTTAGMATTTTTGACCCCAGCTGGGATTATTAGTAATAATTAGAACTGATTGAATCACTCTGGGTTTTCTGACCCACACGGCAGTTTCCTGACTCTGTGCAGGTACAGCAGAGGGGACACCACACTAGTGGGCAGATCAAACCAGCRCACGATCGCCATCACCTCACACTCAAACCCTCCTCTCAGCACAGACCTCACCAGAATGATACAGAAAAATATGGCCACYAACCACAACCACAGCACGGCTGATATGGTTTTGATGGTGTGGAACGCTCTCTGCTTTGACTGGTCCACTTTCTCCCTGACACCTCCCCCCGGTCCTGGTCGGATCAGAGCTCGGAGGACAGAGACGCTGCAGAAAGTTATGATGATGATGGTACAAACTAAAACGATTAGCATTAAGATTTCGACAACATCTCCGGTTGCGTCTGCGTGGGAACTTGTCAGTCCGAAGCAGAGCAGCCAAACGCAGCCGACGCTGATGTTCCTGATCCTGACTCCACGAGCGTTTCTAAACTTCAGGTAGGTGACGGGGTGAACCACAGCCAGGTAACGCTCCACACAGGTCAGCAGGTGGAAAAACACCTCACCGAAGAAAGTCATGGACAAGCCGTATAATCCCAGAGTTATTACCAACAAGTTCTCACAGTAAGTCCCAGAAATCAAGCAGATTAAACCTGGGAGCCAGAAGAGCTCGTTCACAGCCAGGTGGAAGGTGAAGATGTCCGTGTGGCTGAAGGAGCGCTGCTGCCGCCAGAAACCATGACCCAGGTAGAGGACGAAGGTGGACAGAGGGAGGACGAGGACGGCTTTYGCTGCTATCATTCCTAAAGAGATGTAAAGTCTGACTGTTGACGCTGAGCAGTAGTAGATCAGCTGATCACTGGAGGAGGACGAAGAGTTAACCCACATACTGACTACAGGCTCTGACCTGAAAACAACCAAAAACCAAACAATTAAAGGACAGAATGTCCAGAAATAAATTATATCAATTCTTCTTTATTATCTTCCTTCTTCTGGTAGGAAACAGAAAACGTCAAACATGGAGTCATTTATAAATATTTCATATTTAGTTACTTCTTTTAAAAGCAGCAGTTTGATCTAAAGGAAGCTTTCTGCAGGATAAGAATGCAACAAAATAAAAAGTTTAATTTACAATAGAGTTTAAAAAAGACAAGTTAAAAAATCATACACTAATATAAATCCCTGTAATAATGCATGAACTGTTATTTATTTTTTGTCTGTAGTTTCAAGTAGAAATCATGTTTTCTCAAATATTAATATTTGAATTTCACATATTGCAACATTTTATAAATATACTTAAACAAATATAATTTTCTCAATGTTTGAAAAGAAAACCGTTTCTCCTGACTTTCCAAGTGTTTTTTGTTACTC
>NW_013952611.1:899886-902015 GCF_001266775.1 Austrofundulus limnaeus
AATTAAAGCAGAGTTTCAGCTCAAATACTTGCAGTTGAAACTAAATGCCAACAGAAAAAAAATTCTTCTGTCAGTTTCATCAGTTTATTTTTAAAAACGTGGATTTAAAATGAATAAAAAACACCAACCTTATTGACAGTTTGTCCTTTTGTGATTCTTGTAACCTGAACTCAGACTGCTGCTCATTTATAAGAGGCTGAAGTTTCTGCCCACAATGGAGACAAACTGTGGACAACTTCCTGTGGACAACTTCCTGTGGACTGGATGGACAGATAGGACAACTTCCTGTGGACTGGATGGACAGACAGGACAACTTCCTGTGGACTGTCCTATGGATGGACAGATGAGGACAATCTATGGAACAAAGATTTTAATGTTCTCCTGTTCAGAGACAAGGTTTTAACAAAGGGGTCACCTGTGACCTTTGACTCTTTCTGGATCCTTCTCGACCCATGTGGCATCACCTTATCCAGACTGATGGTGCCGGGCTCAGCTGCTCGGTGGTGTAGCGGTGATGCTGACACTGTCATTAGTTACAGACAGAGAAAACACAAGCAGCCGCKTGGTGTTTTTAAGCAAACATATTAYAATGTTGTTTTTATTTGAAGAGYTTAATGATGTATTTGTTCTTTTCCAGGTCCTGCCCAGGTTTAACCATTAAACATAATTTACATTTTTCCATCTGAGAGAACTAAACAGTTTTTAACATCTGACAGGATTCAAAGAAGGACAGGTGTTTATTCAAATATAGACACATTTATTCAAACACATGAATCCAGCAGTTTGTTGAGTCTTTTAATGTGAATCATATTTTTTTATATTTATGAACCAAGTTTGAATTATTATCAGCAGAGTAARTGTCTTATTTACCATGACTTACAAAACAGACATGGTTGGACTATAAGAATTATTAAACATACATGTTGGAGAAGCAGCTGTCAGGAGAAACAAACTACCAATGACTCCTGGTGCTAATTTAAAGAAATAGGATGTTTAAGAAATCAACAAGAAGTTTGCATTTGTTAGCATTTAAATGATGACTTAATGGAGCTTAGAAGCATAAAAAATACAGCCTTCTGGACTTTTATCTGCTCTGACGTCTCTGTGGGTAAACTAAATACAACAATAATTTCCATAAATGAACGAGTCACGATTATTGGCCCGTCCTCTGCTCAATATTTTACACTCAGTTGGAACATCAAGAAGAGCRGGAGCCAAGCTTTGGTGTGGTGAGCTTATATAAATATTGTAATCTGTACAAAATTTGTTGGTGATGATTTRTTATCTTATAGATTGCAAAGCCCCCCCAAAAGCCCACTGCACTGTGATTCATTTCTAAATGAACAAAGTGCAGATTGTTGTTCTTTTTTTAGCAGGTGACTAAAAGATAAGCTTAATTTCTTTAACATATTTATTGTTAACATCATCAGGTGCAGGTGTATTAAACTCCTGTTCACCAAGGGCCACATGAGAATCGTTGTTTTTAATTTTGTTTCATTTGACTAAAAATGGAAAACATCTCATAGCTACGGCTGAGCATTGCTAACAAACAATAACTGAGCTCTACTTGGTATTTCCTGCATAGAAACAATGTTTACAGCTAAATTTTTACCAACGCTAACCATGGACGTTGTAAATAACAGCTGCAGTGCGCAGAAACCAGGTGATCGTGTGATCGGCTGGTGAAGCTAAGAGCTAATGCAAAATAGTCAAGACTGGATTTCCCATTACTGTACATGTTGACAACAGAGCAGAGAAAAAGGACTGATGATGTAGAAATCATTAAAACTATTAATAACAATGTTAACACAATTATTATTAATATTTACAGTTTATATAATCTATCTAATGTTTAAATTATGTCAGAAAAGCTGTTTGTGTTACGAATTTATTAACAGAAGATAAACAGMAAAACGTCTCATTTCACAGCACAAGTCAGCAGATTTGATCTTATTTAGCTCAATGTGATCTGAGCAGAACATAATGTAACAGTTTAAAATTAAAATAATCTTATAAAGTCCATGTAATCACTGTTATTTATTGAACTGGTTAGCAGAGATTAGCTTGTGGAGCATTTACAGAACTTAGCACCGTTGAATCATGTTACAATTTAACACAAACTATTAAAT
>NW_013952611.1:903541-905544 GCF_001266775.1 Austrofundulus limnaeus
TCTCATTTCACAGCACAAGTCAGCAGATTTGGTCTTATTTAGCTCAATGTGATCTGAGCAGAACATAATGTAACAGTTTAAAATTAAAATAATCTTATAAAGTCCATGTAATCACTGTTATTTATTGAACTGGTTAGCAGATACAGTATTAGCTTGTGGAGCATTTGTACAGAGTTTAGCTCTGTTGAATCATGCTACAATTTAACACAAACTATTAAATATTACAAGCTAATTTGCAGTGGTAGGCAAGGCTAATTTGAAAATTAGTTACACTGATTCTAAACCACAAGTTAAATTTTTCAGTTACACAAGTTATAAAGTGCATGTGCCCAAAGAAACTTAGTGGAAGCTAAACCAAAGCACAACTTTGTCTCAGTTCACCAGAATATATAATTTCAGTGATGACATGAGCCATTCTTGCCCAATATTGCTAACTGGTGGCAGTACAAATTTATTTCAACCATTGGCAATTACTGTCACGGTTTGGGGAGGTGATTTGTTGAAGCAGGCTTTTGACTCATGGTGTTAAAATAAAAAAGTTGTGGATTGCAAGTTCTGCTGCTTCTTGCCCATTTTCTTATGTTTATGGTAGCGCTTCGGTGAGAAAGCATGCAATATATTAGTTGTTTTAAACTGTTTATTTGAGAACTGAAGTGATGCATTCTGGGTAAAGAACAAAGAAAAGCATCCGTCTTCACTTCAAAATAAGAGCATGAATTTAAACTGTGCCGTGTGCAGCTTTAATAAAACGTGAGGCAGTGGGTTGGTGGTTGAAGATGCGGGTCATAAATTTTTATAATTCCTCCCTCTACCCTGTCAAAGCTCATGTAAGTATATAAACAACAATAACGATGGCTGGATATTGTTTGTTTTTCACTCAACACTGAGTTATGTTGAGAAAACTTTTATTTTCTGTTAACAGTAGTGTTGGAAAAAAAGTCGTGAATATCAGCTGATGTTCAATAGGATGAAACCAGCTGCTGATCTAGCTCTTTTAACAACTAGCTTCAGACAAATGATCATTTTAAACAAAAAAACATGAAATAAGAGCTGCTGTGGAGCATTTCCTCAGCTCTCCTCATGAACAAATACACCCGTGTCCCTCGGTGTGTGCGATTTCATGGGCAGACATCCACAGTGCTGTTGTATTAAGAAAGAAGAAGCCGTTGTGGTTTTATTGTTCTGTCTTAAATTTATTTATTTATTTATTTATTTATTTATTTATTTATTTATTTATTTATTTATTTATTTATTTATTTATTTACTATAAATGCTTGTGTAACCATGGGCAACCAGTTTGTAGCAAAGCCAGTTTTGCTGCCTTTCCCAAAGAGAAAGTTTGCCTTTCTCTGTCCAAGCGCTGATCCACGCAGCATCTTTCCCCCCCTTTTTATTCTCCAAATTCAGAACCATTGAATAAGTGCTCGGCTGAGCGTGGTTCGTGTGTGGTTGGAATCTGGAGACACTTCAGCCGAACTGAAGACCAGAACCTCAGATTAGAACCACAGCAGGCGCACCACAGGAGAAGGGTGGGGGAGTTTTGCTCAGTGACGTAGCTCTAATTGCTTCCTACAATGCAAAGAATTGTGGGAAATGGCTCTTAATTTCAGAACTGTCAGCCAAAAGGACAGTTAGTTACAGCATAATGTTCTGTGTGATGTTTTAAATGTTTGAGAGGGCGCTGTTTTCATACAATGGGCCTCATGCAAGAACATGTTCGTATTCTTCTCCTAAATTTCTCTTACGTTTGTTCGTACAAAGGGTTCGTACGAACATGTCACGTCAGATTCAACAAACTCTTCTATCTTCAGGAAACGTGCGTAAATGAGCAGCGTAAATTACACCTTTTCTATCCAGCTGCTCGTGCACGCGAGAGGAGATTAGCATAATTACCACCCCAAAAACACCATATAAGGCTATGTTTCCTGCCTCAGATACAAGGATGTGTTCATTCATGAAAATGGCAGCGATAATTAAAGATAAAAACTTGATGAGTTCAGAGA
>NW_013952611.1:906493-914309 GCF_001266775.1 Austrofundulus limnaeus
GTCCTGTTTGGTCTGTTTCTGCTCCTCCATGATGTCACAGACACTACCAGTGAACGGTATGGGCGGGGCCCAGTCTAGTGTTTTTATTTAAGTCTATGATACTAACCCAGTGTAGCGCCATCTAGTGGTGGGATTTTGACATTTTGCAGGTAAAATAATGCATTGTGGGAGATGTAGTTTATCATCAATGCTACAGTTTATTTTAAGATAATAACACATCTTTAATGTTGTTGCGAGACATGCTATGCCGGGCTGCATCTGCAGTTATCTTCATTTCCACAACTTCATCTTTGTGTTCAACGTTTGTCTTTGATCTGGTTTTCTTTCCTTCTCACTCCTTCAGACGTCAGCTGTGAGAAAATGTTCAACCAGTCGTCTTCCTCCGACTCCGTCCCTCAGCTCAGCTCTTTCRTGTTGTTCCTGGTCAATGATTTCTGTCTTGACTCCTCCGCCACCTTGTACGTGTTCTCAGCCCACGGTTCTTACCAGCTGATCCTCCAGCTCCCGCTCTCTGCCTTCATGCTCTCCATCGGGTACCAGAGGTGGAGGCAGCAGCGGTCCTCAGCAGTCATGAGCCCCTTTGACTTCTACACCTTCAACATGGCCGTCATCGAGCTGGTTGGGTGTTTGGGGGTAGTTATTGTCATTTGTAGCTTCCTTTTCCACCTTGTGGAGATGCTGTTTGGGGGTATTCTCATAACTCTTTTTCCCTGGATGGCTCAGATGCTTTTCCCTGTCCTGATGTGTGTGGAGCGCTACCAGGCTGCGGTGCATCCCGTCGCCTACATGAGGCTGAGGGGTGCCGGTGGGGTCTGGATCAGGAACACCAGCGCTCTGCTCATTTGGCTGCTGTGTTTTGCAGGACTGGGTATGGTGTTGATAATAATGAAATACTCTGTGTTTAACCTCGTAATGGCCTGTGCAATGGCCYTTTGTCTGATCACAACCGTTTTCTGCAGCCTTTCTGTGCTCTGCGTTCTGATTCGTCCAAAACCAGGGAAGGTGGGCGGGGACAGAGCCCAGTCAAAAAGGAGGGCTTTTAAAACCATCATAATCATACTGGGAGTGTTGCTGTTTAAATTTGTGGGGAATTTGATTTGTTATCTGATCAATGTGAAAAGATTTATTTGTGTGGTTATGGCTTCTCAAGTCTGGTTTAACGTGCCGTGCTCGCTGGTGTTACCCCTGCTGTTTCTGCACAGAGCTGGGAAAATACCAGTATGTAAACACAACAGACGTTGTGCTGACTGATTTATGTTCTGGTCCTGGGGTGGGAGGTGGGAGGYTGAGGATACAGTTTTACCTGTCTGTATTTCTGTGCCTCTTATAAAAATAAAATGTTAGAAACGTTATACAATTTTTAATTGTAAAATGCTGATGAACGAAACAGATTGACATCCTCATATGCAAGCATTTAATCTTTTTTTTTCATTTCCATCTACATTTTCTGAATGTAAGTGATTGCAGTTACTGATGTCTGTAGAAAATAAAAAAAATGAATTTAGTTATTTTGCTTCTCGTGTCGTGATTTGTTGAGCAGACTCAACATATAAAGCTGTGATTTTGATTCTGGCATTTTTTAGATGACAGCTGCAATGCATCCATTGAGCTTAGTTTTTCAGTCAAATTGATTTCTTTTATGTGATTTCTGAGCCAAAAAAAATATTTATGCAACAAAAACAACTGCATCATATTAATATTAAGTGGTAGTAAGATTTGCTACAATGATATAWTTTGAATTTTTACCAATCATTTTATGAATTTAATGGACCAAATTAACACATTTTTAAGTCAAAATGTAAGAGTACTTTACAAAATGTGTATTTAGTGTCAAACAAAATGTTCAACGCATTTCAGTATCATGTTTTGATAGATTCTGTGTTTTGCAGTGATTTATCTCCAGGTAAGAAAAGCTTCCTGCAGTGAGCTCTAAAGTTTGGTTGGATATATGGACTGATGGCTGTCATGATAAAAAAATACAGGAAGACACAGGTGGTTGGTTTTTAACAGTTTATTACAAAGWCATGTCAACGTTTCAGGAATGAGACAGGTCCAAACAGCACAATCTGTCCAACCTAAAGACGATATCTTTTAAAAACAGCTCATCACAAAAAAAATTTCATCAAAATTGGATGTTTCACATTAAACATTTCTCAACCATGAACTACCAGTAATATTGTGCACTCTTATTTAATAAAGGTCTAATATTTCAGACATTTTTATGTCGTTTTCTTMAAACATCTTTAGTTAAAGAGTCATCCAGACTGAGCTGTACGTTTGCAGCCTGGTAGTTTTCCTGCTCGGTGCAGAAACAGCAGAGGCAACACCAAACTTCCCGGCACAGTGAACCAAGCTGCGTACAAATTCAGAGTACACTTGGCCAGCTTTGCACTGTTCATCAGACTGCTCAGCATGATCCCCACAAACCTCAACAAGAGCGCTCCCATGATGGCTGTGATGGTCTGGAAAGCCCTCTGCTTTGATTGGTCGACGCTCGTTTTGTCCCGGACCCTCTCCCCTGGTCCTGGATGCATCAGAACCCGAAGAACAGAGATGCTGCAGAAAGTTACAACCCCCAGAAAGAAAACCAGGAAACAGGACTGTACGATGATGTTGGTAGACCCCCCAAACCCCACATGCTGGCTTAGAGCTATGAAGCAAAGCAGCCAGACCCCGCCGGTGCAGATGTTCCTGATTCTGACCCCTCCAGACTGTCTGAAACTCAGGTAGGTGATGGGATGAACCACAGCCAGGTAACGCTCCACACAAGTCAGGACATGAAACAGAGACTGTCCCATTGACGTAACTAAGAAAATGCTCTCCACCACCTGCATCACACTTTTTGTTTTTGTGAATGCGCCGTAACAGTAGAGGCCACACCCCAAAATGCTGACCAGCTCCAGGACGATCAGGTTGTAGGTGAAGACATCTGAGTGGCTCGTCGGGGTCACTGCGGAGCCGGAGCGTTGTTTCCTCCATCGCTGCCAGCCGATGTAGAAGATGAAGGTGAAGACAGGAATAAAGAACACGTTGACTGCAACGAAAGCTGTGAAAATAAATAATCCAGTTTGGGAATGTAAACAAAAGCTGAGAGTGTCTGAAGAGTCAGAAGAGTTGATGGACATCTCTGTACGTCTTCAGGTGCAATCAGGAGGACGAAACTGTGATGAAGATCTAAATACAAAAAAGAAACAAAATTTAAGGTTAATTATTTCAACTTTGGCTCAAGTCTTACTTTCTGAAATGAAGCAMTGAACTTACTCAACTATCTATTAACTATTACCAATCTGTCGTGGTGATTTACCGGTTACCAATTATCGTCTACGTTCCTACCCTCATCTATGATCACGAGCTTTGGGTAGTGACCGAAAGAACAAGATCACGGATACAGGCAACCAAAATGAGTTTCCTCTGCAGGGTGTCTGGGCTCTCACTTAGAGATACTGTAGGCTGAGAAGCTCAGTCATCCACGAGGGACTCAGAGTAGAGCCGCTGCTCCTCCACGTCCAGAGGAGCCAGTTGAGGTGGTTCATCTGGTTAGGATGCCTCCTGGACTCCTCCCTGGTGAGGTGTTCCAGGCCTGTCCCACTGAGAGGAGGCCCAGAGGAATGGTGCATTCCAGTAGCACTGGGAAGTGGAAATTTCCTTGCTTCCATTTGAAAAATTAAACTGGAACTCKAGTGGTAAACCTCATTTGTATTGTGGTAGCGACAGCGACTACCCCAGTGTTGATTTCAAGATGGCGGCTACTTGAAGCTTTAGAACTCCGTAACTTTTACTGTTAATTATCGTTCTTAAATTTTGTGCATGTTTAATCTCTCACATAAATAGTACATTTTCTGTGCATACTGTTTGTATTAAAATCAATCACGTACGTAGCAGAGCTCTCTTTGTCATTGTTTATATTGTAGCAGTGTTGAAGTTAAGGGTTTGTTGGGAAATTACGTCACTACCACTTCTCAGTTTTGGGAATACAACGTATATGGAACGCAGCAGAAGACCCAGGACACGCTGGAGGGACTATGTTTCTCAGCTGGCCTGGGAACACCTTGGGATTCCCCCAGAGGAGCTGGTCCAAGTGGCTGMGGAGAGGGAAGTCTGGGTCTCTGCTTAGGCTTCTGTCCCCGAGACCTGACCCTGGATAAGAGGAAGAAAATGGATGGATGGATGGACTTAACTATAAAATACATGAGGTCTTAATAACTTCATGCATTCTAGCCTAAATTAAGTTATTTATTTATCAACTGCTCTGTTTTTACCTTCAATTTTATTTTCCATATTAACAAAAACATCTAATACTGTGGTYGTAGATTCTCAGACTTTATAATAATCTTTTACAATACATCATGTGCAAAAATGAGTAAAAACTACAAAAAATGTTTTTGTACTCAGTTCTCCAATCCTTGATTTAAAAATGAATCATTAGTTTGGATGGAAGACGTTTATGAAACTGTCAAATCTGAGCAGTAACAATTTTACAAATGATTCTGTATAACTTGAGTGTAAAAAGCTCTAAATTAAACAAATACTCACTTTTTCAGCAGGATTTTATAATTGTTGTCCCATGCCTCCACCACCACTCCATCTGCAACAATTGCTCAGTTTAATATTAGTGTTCTATAAAGTGTGCATGCTCTTTTTAATATGTCCAAATGATTGACTAGACTCTGCTGTTTTTGCATGTGGTAATTGTATGGGATTTTAGACTACGTCCAACAGGCAAATTTGATTTTTGCATCACTGGTTAGAGGACCAACAATCAGCCCAAAATTAGATTTATTTTATTTTATTTTTCCTCCAGATTTTGCCTTCAAACTTGGTAGAAAAAGTTAGAGGAATTTAAAAAATGTTAAAATCAACACAATAAGGTTTTGAAAAGCAAGTCTGAGCTTACATTCTGGCCTCAACATGAAAAATATATTGACTGGATTCATTTCCATAAAGCATAAATCACAACATGACAAATTGTTTTTTCCTTCATTTGTCTTCAGCTGTTTGATGCTTAAACATACAGACTGTACAGTCAGTGACACAGAAGACATTACAGACGAATAATCAATGACCCTGAGCTTTGAACAGGTAGGTTTAATTCCTATTCATGTCTTTTATTGTGTGTAAAACAGCAGATAATTTAAATAAATTCAAAAGCAGARTGTTTTATCCTGAATCGACTAGATTTCAACATAATGTGTTTGTTTGTTAAAACTCCATCCATTCATCCATTAGGGTCACAGGAAGTTTGTAACATTTACCAGTAGTCAGAGGACGGGTGAATTTTTAATGAAGTGAAACGCTTTTACTTCATTAGAAAGTATTTTTATCGTAACTCTTGGTCACAACTTGACCGTGTGTTTYGCTTTCAGTGCCTCTATCTCCATGGACAGATTTAAATATCTTTCTACTGTAGACAACATTGTAACATCCTCATCTCTACAGTAAAAGGCTCAATAAATGTGGGTAATATATTTTATTTAGATGAGTACTGGTTGTATGTAAATTTGATTCATTTGAATGGATGGATTTGCTCAACCCAGTAAAACAGAATGAATCAACCCGTGTCAGAAAACCCCTACTAATAATTGTTGGCTCTGTCTGTGGTTATCGTATGGTCTTATGTCTGTTTTTACAGGTCTCAGCGGTGTGAGAAAGATGAGTGTCAACAACTTGTCCTTCATTGWCGGCTCATTCCCATTTAAAGACTTATGCTATGAGTCCACTGTTGCTGTCAGATTAAACGCTCTCTACTTCTGTACCTACATTGTCCTTGTTTTCCCACCTTCTGCCTTCATCTTTTGTCTGGGATACCAGCGATGGAAACAGCAGTCTTACTCATCAACAGCAATGAGTCACTCTGACTTCTTCACCTACAACATGGCTGCTGTGGAGTTAATTGGAACATTGGGAGGAATTATTTGCGTTTGCAGCGTATTCATCAGAATCCCAGAGGTTGTATATCCTGGGTTGTCCATTGTTTCTTTTCCCTGGAATGCACAGATGGTGTTTCCAATGCTGGTCTGTGTGGAGCGCTACCTGGCTGTTGTTCGTCCCATCACCTACCTGAGGCTGAAGCAAACTGCAGGGATCCGCATCAGAAACATCCTCACTGTGGTCATTTGGGTGCAGTGCACTGGGGGACTTAGTGGATTTGTGTCGTACTTATATTTCCCAAAGTTCACCTCTGTACCTGCCAGTGTGATGGCCTTTTGTTTAATCACTGTAACTTTCTGCAGCCTTTCCATTCTCTGTGTTCTGATTCGTCAGAGACCAGGGAAAGTGGGCCAAGACAGGGTGAGGTTTGATAAATCAAAAAGAAAGGCTTTCAAGATCATCTTTATAATTATGGGAGTATTGTTTTTTAGATTTGGAGGGAATCTGGTTTGTTTTACGTTGTCGGCCTCACCAAATGTCAGTCATAATGATTGGTGTTTAATAATAGCAAGTGGATTCTGGTTCAATTTACCCAGCTCTCTGGTCTTACCGCTACAGTTTTTGCACAGAAATGGCAAAATACCATGCTGCAAATGCAACGGTAAATAAGAAATACTGAAACTTGTTAACCTGTCTTGATCTAAACATCCTCATGTGCCTTACTGCCATTGTAGGGAGTAAATTCTGCAGTTAATGTCTAAAGCTTGTTAATTCAGTACATTAGTTACCTGTACATGCTCTAATAAATCTGTGATACTATAGGTCCAAAAGCCTATTTGAGTAGTTATTACTGAAATACAATATATTTGGTTAAAAGGAAAAGATTTGGTCACTGGTTGAGGGGTGATGTATGTCTTTAGGTGTCATTGGTTAAGGAGTGAGGTATATTTTTAGCTGTCATTGGTTGAGGAGTGAGGTATATTTTTAGCTGTCATTGGTTGAGGAGTGAGGTACATTTTAAGCTGTCATCGGTTGAGGAGTGAGGTACATCTTTAGCTGTCATTGGTTGAATAGTGAGGCATAACTTTAGCTGTCATTGGTTGAGGAGTGAGGTATATCTTTAGCTGAAATTGGTTGAGGAGTGAGGTACATTTTTTGCTGTCATCGGTTGAGGAGTGAGGTATATCTTTAGCTGTCATTGGTTGAGGAGTGAGGCATAACTTTAGCTGTCATTGGTTGAAGAGTGAGGTACATATTTAGCTGTCGTTGGATGGGGAGTGAGGTATATCTCACTGTCATTGGTTGAGGAGTGAGGTATATCTTTAGCTGTCATTGGTTGAGGGTTGAGGTTTATCTTTAGCTATCCTATGTTGAGGGATGAGGGTATATCTTTAGCTGTCATTGGTTGAGGGGTGAGGTTTATTTTTAGCTATCAAATGTTGAGGGGTGAGGTATATCTTTACCTGTCATTGATTGAGGAGTGATGTAGATCTCTAGCTGTCATTGGTTGAGGAGTGACGTACATCTATAGCTGTCATTGGTTGAGGAGTGAGGATTAGATTCAGCTGTCATTGGTTGATGAATGAGGTATATCTCTTGCTGTCATATGTTGAGGAGTGAGGTACACCTTTATCTGTCATTGGTTGAGGAGTGAGGATTAGATTCAGCTGTCATTGGTTGANTTGAGGAGTGAGGTATATCTCTAGCTGTCATTGGTTGAGGAGTGAGGTATATCTCTAGCTGTCGTTGATTGAGTTGTGAGGGATATCTCTAGCTGTCATTGATTAGATAGTGAGGTAAATCTTCAGTTGTCACTGGTTGAGAAGTGAGGACCATCTTTAGCTGTCATTGGTTGAGGAGTGAGGCATATGTCTAGTGGTCATTGGTTGAGGAGTGAGGTTTATCTCTAGTGGTCATTGGTTGAGGAGTGAGGTACATCTTTAGCTGT
>NW_013952611.1:914781-916063 GCF_001266775.1 Austrofundulus limnaeus
AACAAAAAATAAAATTCAAGATGGGCAGATGTTCAAAAACCTTTTTAGTGTATTGATGAAATGATAATGTAAAAATAAACAACCAACAAACTTGATGGAGTAATGTTTATGTGAGGTATGTGTATGTCAGTGTTTTTATTTGACTTTCTGCTTGACCTTTGACCTTTTCTGAATTTGTACAAACAAAAAATAAAATTTTGTTTGTCTCTCACTTACATTTTAAATTTTTTTCTCTCCTTCAAAGACACCTCACACCGAAATGRRGGGGAACAGTTCTTCCTCATATTTACACTTAATACAGGGCTGCAGTGATTTTCAAACTGTATATTTGCTTTCCGTCACCTTCATGATCAGCAAGGTTTTCACCATTGRACCTTTCTCCGTCATCATCCTGGCCTTGGGTTACCGGCGTTGGCAGCGYCAGCGTTCCTTTCAGACAACCAGCCACTCTGACATCTTTACCTACAARGCAGCTGCTTTAGGGATATTTTRTGTCTTGGCGGCCATTTTRAACTTGTGTGGCTTTTACACTTATGTCTCCTGGGTTTTGACAGCGGGGTTTTATGTGGCCCATATTGTTTTACCTGGAGAGATTTTGCTTCATATTTTGACATGTGCTGAACGCTACCTGGCTGTAGTTCACCCAGTCATCTACCTGGGACTGAGACAGCCCAGAGGGGTCAAGATCAGGAACATCAGTATTGGGTGTGTTTGGCTGCTTTCCTTTGTATGGCTWGGTGTAATTGCTTACTTTTACCCTGGTTTTCCAGGTCCTGCATATTTGTGCTTGWTYACCACTTCTTTAGTGATTGTGTCTTTCTGTAGCCTCTCTGTTCTGTGTGTTTTGATTCGCCAAGGACRGGGGGTGGTAGGCGAGCTCAGGGAGCGGGCTTACAAGTCAAAGAAGAAAGCTTTCTATACCATCACAGCCATTCTTTCTGTTCTGGTGGTCTATTTTTTGGCAACGATTTTTAGCCTTGCTGTAYAAAACTCAGATCTTCTGGATGAAGGTGAAAAATGTCTGGCCCTGGTGTGTGCACAGTGGTTTGGTTTTCCTTCCCATTTGATTTTACCGTTGCTGTTTCTACATAGAGCAAAAGAAATTCAGTGCTGTTACTACTGTAAAACCTAAAATCAGCTTTAAATGTCTGCTGTTATTATTATTTTTTTGGTGTGGTCTTTAAAGCCTCCGTCACACAGGATGATACACCTGGTATGCCTCCTAAACCTCTTAGAATATCACTGGTTTATGAAAAATTTGAATTTCAACCATGGGTATCAC
>NW_013952611.1:917640-928214 GCF_001266775.1 Austrofundulus limnaeus
AAATTAAATATCAAAATCAACTTCAACACATTTAGATTTCAGTTCAATTAAATACAATCAGATATAATTAAATATATTTTTTCTACAATGAGACTGGTCACATTAAACCTCAGAGTTCGTCTCGGAGTTGATCTCTGGTTGAGTCTTTGAGCGCAGCTTTGTTGATGTTCACAGCTGCTCTGATGGCAGACTTCATGGACGTCTCGATCCAGCCATGAGGGAAGGCTGTGTGCTCTCCAGCGAAGTGCACCCTCCCCTCAGGTCTGAAGAGCTCCTGGGCGTACTCCAGGTGTTGGTACGGGGTGAACAAGGCGAAGGCCCCCAGGCTGTAAGGGTCCACGGTCCACCTCTTCACCAGCACACCGGTACACAGAGACCTGACGCGCTCTCCGTGGATCTGCACCAGATCTCGGAGGACCAGTTCTTTCAGGTCTTCGTCACTCGCTCCTTGGAAGAGYAGGGAGTCATCGGCCCAGGTGTAGGAGGCCAGGAGGACGCCAATGGTGTCGTTTCCTGGAAAACTGTGGCTCGGGTAGTAGATGTAACGAGAAGGCCCGTCGGTGATYCTCTTCCCTCCCTGGATGCCGTCACTGATCCAGAACTTCTCACTGAAGGTCAGGAGGATTTTAGTTGAGCTCTCATAGTGGACCGCCTGCATGGCCTTCATCTTTCTATGAGAGAGAGGCGGATCGACGTCTATGAAGAGCGCTGCTTTGGCTGTGGTGGTTATCAGGACGACGTCAGCATCGAGGCTTTTTAAAGAGGAGCTCTMGTCTGTCTCGTACCAAACAGTGACACCGTGATGTGAGCGCTGGATCCTTCTTACTGGAGAGTTCAGGAAGATGGAGACATCGAGCTCAGAAAGAAATGCTGTGGTGAGAAGATCCGTCCCTCCTGTTATTTCATCGTACCTTCAAAACGATAAATCAATATCTTCAGGGACATCATTCAAACGTTTGTTCTTTTTCTTGTGTAATTTTAAAATAATGTCTTCCTCTCTTTGTAAAGCAAACAATCCAAAACTTTAAAGTGCCTGTGACATCAAATTTTTGTAATATATACTGTATGAATGCATTTTTAGAAAGAGGACATTGATGAAATATTGCAAAAAAAAATTCATGTCACTGAGATGAACAGTCGTTGAGATATTTGCCTGTGAAGCAACAGGAAGTGATGTCAAAGGGGAATGTCTGCACGTAAACAGAGCATTGCTACAACAGCCAACAACCCAGACTGTAGAGAAGAATCTGATGTTTCTTAAGATTATTTTGAGTCACTACCAGAGAGACGAAGAAGAGTCAGAGTTCAAAAATATTATTTCAATAAACAAAGACCAGAGAGTTTTTTTGTTGAACTGTTCCCCTTTGATGTCACTTCCTGTTTCACTTTGGCTGAGCCAAGTTCAAAAGAAAATAGGCCAATTATGTGACAAAATGGGTTAAATCGTGTGTGTTATTCCAACTTTCTTAACTATAAAGATGTTTTTTGTTCTTTTGTTTTTTGACTTTTTGTATTTGAACAATATGCATGTCACAGGCACTTTAATTGTGGGGGTGAAAATTATGTATTTTCCAGGTACATAGTTTAATTCTATATCACAATCAAGTCACTATGTTTCCTTTAGTTATAAAATGTTCATATTAAAAATAAATCTAAACACCTTGAAATTGGCCTCTGTCTCTTTGAGAACCTCCTACCATTTCTGACACTCCCACTTCAGCATGCATTCACAAKAARGCTTTGAGGGAGGGGTGCTCTGTGMGGTGGGAGCTCAGCTGCAAACTGAGCTCCAGAGAGGAGCTTTGTACAAATGGGTGGAGCTTTGTACCAGCTCCACATGGCCACGGGTGATTCAAGGATTTCTCAAACATGCATGAATGAATCAAAGTGATACTTTGGGTTTGTTTTTGATAAGAGAATAACATTATAACATGATATAAAGCTCAAAAAGTGCAATTTTCATAATATCCCCCACCTTTAAGGAGAAAAACACTACAAAAAGTGGTAAAAATAAAACTTCCCCATCTTCTATTGTTTTACTTTAACAAAGGTATGATCCTGTTAAGAAAGAATACATCAAGTCCCATAATTTCATTTGTTTTACCCTCCATGGGATTATAAGAGATTATTGGTGGTAATACAGATACAATTTTAGCCTTTCGTTCAGTAGCTCATTCTCTGTGAACCCACTCTGTTAAAATTAAAGTTTAACTAAACTGCAGTAAAAAATAGCTGCTTTCTGTTGCTTTTCTGCTCCAATATATCTGAAACAGAAGGAAAATATTTATGAGCAACATAAAAATGAAACAACTCATGACCCTGAGAGTTCTTTGGGTCCAAAGTTTATCTGAAAACAAGCCTCTGTGGACACACAGCTATGAATAAAAAATGAAACACTTCCTGTTTCCAGTTTTATATAGTTTTATTGATCAAACTACCCCATAAAACAACTCTGCCCAAACTTTTCTGACACAGGAAAAATCCCAGTTTGATTATTTTTGTTTTGACAGAAACAGTTATCTTAATATTGGAATCCTAAAATATTGTCTTTATTAATTTATTTGAGGTAAACCCAGCTGAGATCAGAGATGAGACCAGGACCTGAAGGGTTCTTGGTCTGTAGGAGGAAACCAGAGTACCTGAGGAAAACCCCACAAGAAGACCTTAGGTTCCAACTGGGAATCAAACCCAGAACCTTCTTCCCAATAATCCACCTGCTTTTTCTTATCAGTTTCATCCTTCATTCTTTAACCTCTCTCTGACTTTGTAATTTAAAGGTGCGTGAAAAGCCTCGGGGTCTTACGAGGTGCTGTCGCTGACGTCACTCTCCACGTAGATCATCTCGGTCAGAGCCAGGTGCATGAGGCTCTGCTCGTTCAGCAGGTCCCCGATCATCCTCACCGCCTCGGCGCTCAGACCGCCCTCACCTCTCAGGTAGTCCTGGAAAACAAGACGACACCGTCACGTCATGTCGGCTCTTTCTGGGTTCTGGTCTCATGTTCTGTGAACGAAGGAGACGTTTGGTTTTCTGTAAAACTGCACTTTAGATMAAGGCAATATTATTAGTGTTTAAAATATTATCTTGTATAATACATGCTGTAAAAATCACAATAGTTTGATGAGAATATAAGAATATGATGTATTTTTATGGTTTTTATAAATAAGTTTTCAGAATAAACACGTTTGATTTAAGACTGAGCTGRTCTCTGACATTAACACTGTTTTATATTTCAGTTTGTTTGTTACCTTCACAGACAGATGATCATATTTCTCCAACATGGCTTTGCAGCCGTGAACAATAACCTCATCTTTGACCTGCAGGAAAGTAAAACATTTAGTTCAATCCATCAGACAGAAGCTGTGACTCGGTGGTTTGAGGGACATTCACCTTCTTCAGAGCTCGGTTCAGCAGGTCRGTGGCTGACTTCCCCCTCTCGCTCCTGGGCAGTTTGTACTTCAGGACGTCAGGGTTTGAGGTCACGGCGAACGTTCTTTCCCGCAGCCCGTGAATCAGATAGTAAGTGTTCATGTCGTACATGATGAACGGATTCATTTTGATGCCAAAGTGATCGATGAACCAGCGAACGATGCTGTTGAAAGATGAGCTCATGAGGTTTTAGTTGGTGTGAATTTATCCAGTAAGAATTGAACGTTTTACTGTCTGTTTACGCTCTGAGATTTACTGTAAATTTCGATCATGTGAAATTTTTGTGAACTTTTTCCTAAACAGTGTTAATCAGGAGTTTAGTTCTTATTAATGCATTTGAATTTTCAGCACTAAAAGTAAACCTAATCAAACTTTGAACTCACTGATGATAACTGGGGATCCTCATGGCTCCCAGTTCAGCGTACCAGCCCTCCTCTTCATTCCTGTAGGTCTCCACCCGGCCTCCAACACGACCGCTGGCCTCGATGATGGAGACCTTTTCCCAAACACAAATAAATAAAACTCAGTGATGGAGAGTCGGACTGGAAGATCAGGATGTTAGTTCWGTACTGTGAAGGTTAAAGTTTAAAGCTTCACATCTTGTTGTCACACTAAAACGTTGCCTCGCCTCTTGTAGACCCAGTTTGTACCTTGTGTCCTGCGTCCTGCAGTAACTTGGCCGCAGTGAGCCCAGCGGCGCCGGCTCCGACCACAGCCACATGATGAGACTTGTTGATGTGAGGAAGACCAGTCCTCAGGGTCTGCAGCAGCTCAGAGTAGTCTGTGTCGTTCAGACAGTCGGACAGCTTCTCCTTCAGGCTGTGAGCAGCTGTGCTCTGCAGACTGAGCAYCACGCCGACACAAACTGCAGGAAACATGCAAATAAATGTTTGAAACTTTATTTTGAAATAATAAAGGACAAATGTAAATTAAACCCTSCTGTTCAACACTTTTCTGACTCCTCCCTCCACAGTTTGTACGCTGAAAACCTTTCATCACTTCTTCAGATTGAAAACCAAATGTGACAACATTTTTTTACATTTTTCTCTCATAAAAAACAAACATTTTTTTAAAAAAACTCACATAAACTCCACATCAGSCTCTGTAGCTCCATCTGATTTACTGATTTTCTCTTGATTTCTAAGAAAAAAACAACAAAAAATGAGTTTAAGCAGAAAACTCCAAACAAAGAATATTAACTCTTTCATAATGTAGGAGARTGTAAGAAATTATAAAAAGAATTGAATTGGTTTTGATTTTGTGTTCAGTGCTCTGATTGTGTTTTTATCTATAATTTATATGTGTTATAAAGTAGAATTTATGTTTGTTTAATTTTATGTTTAATTCTTATTTTCATTAGAAAAGTTTATAAATTAAGAAACATCTGCAAATACTAAATGTTTACAGACTTTATTTGAATATTTCTGTGATTCTAAACCTGAATTTCTAATGTTTTTATTTGAGCTCACTGATGCTGCTGCTTCCTGATGTTCAGGATCTGATTTTTTWAATTTAGTTTTAACTGTAAAGTTTWAAATTCTGCTWATGTGTTGGATTAAAATGATTTAAAATCTGTAAGATAAAATATTTTCTGCAGTGAGGWGATGGTTTCCTACCTTCAGAGGAGCTCCAGGTTCTCCTGATGTTTCTCTTCTAAACTCCAGCTGTTTGTAACCCTGGAGTTTATCTGTCAGCTGACAGAGCAGAGGAGGCGTCTCTGATGAAGAGAAATAAAAAAACGTTCTAGGTTTGCTTTTAGTTTCGTTTTCCATGAGGTCATCATCAGCTGAGAGACTCGAGACTCTGAAGAGAAGGTGTTGAAATCCATCCTGATGTTCTCTGCAGAGAAACCTAGTTCATTCATTCATTCATTCATTCATTCATTCATTCATTCATTCATTCATTCATTCACCCCTGTCTGCATGTGTTCACTGCCTCACACAGATGAATCGTGTCCAGTTAATGGAGTTCTCCTCTCAGTCGGTCACACCACCTCCTTCTGTCTGATTTGTTGAGTTGTTCACCTGCTGCCTGGTTTGGTTCATTCAAACATCTCTTACCTTCACTCCTTCATAATTATCTACAAACTCACAAACCGAAACACAATGAATTAAGAATAAAAAACAACTTTCAGTTTCAGCTCCTCCATTGTGGTTCACACGTTCTGCACATTGGGGAAGGATGAAGTTTTTTGGGGTTTTTTTTGTTAAATGTTTAAAACATTTCATTCAATGAGCTCAACAACAATAAAACATTTATTTTAATGATCATGTAAAATGACAAAATAAACATCTCTTGAAAATTTCAGTTTTATTTTTTATTTCATAAAAACAACATGATTAAGTTCTGTACAGATCAGTCAGACAAAATGATAAAAACAACAATAAAAGCAAAGTAAGAATAAATATTTAAATGACTGTTAAGACCTCTACATAAAACCCACCAGCTTTAACAACAGACAGGTGTTGAYCAGATTTTAATGTCTCACTGGTTTGTATAAAAAGAGGTGAACTGATCCACAGATCTGGAGCTGGAAAACAACAGAAACCCGATCATCTCTTTGTTTCAGTTTGGATCAGATCATTTCAGAGAACGGTTTCGTGGACGAGAGCGCTCTTTAGATGTTCAGGAAATGGCACGTCGAGGCCAAAATCAAGCAGAAAGATAACATTTATCTTGGTTTCCACCTGTTAAAACGTGCTGCGCTCTGGACCGTTTGTAAAACAGAAAGTTACATCGACTCTTAAATGATTTATCCTCTCTGCTGTAACACAAACTGATTTTCAGCAGACGCAACAGACGTTGGTTTATTAAAACTATTTAAAAATATACTTTCAGTTTCTGCTCTACCTCTATGGTTTTCACTTCATTAAAGAACAAATCTTTGATTTCTCAATTACTGAACAAAAAACTGTTTCACAATCAGCAAAATCCCTGATTTTCTAATTCATGACGAAAATTCCCTCTAACTAATTAAAATGATGTGTTATAATAAACAAGACGTATAATAGTAACTTCTTTAAAAGAAAGTATGCAAAGTGCTTCATGTTTACTCACCTTGGTTCAGTAAATTCAACAGTTTATTTCTTAGAGAACCTGTGTGTAAAAATACTTTTACTTTTACAATTACAATTTTTGTGGCAAGTTTTATTACTTTTATTTAAGTATTTTTCTCATCAGTGACATTTATTTTTACCAAAGTCATTTTCTGTTAAGGTATTTTTACTTTTACTTAGTTATTTTTAAATACTTTATAAACCTCTGGTTTTAATTCTGCTCCACACAGAACATCATGTTGGTCAGTTTGTAGTGAGATCAGTTAAATCTGCTCCAGTTTAGTGAACAAATGTATGAAAAGTTACAGCCATGATGATGATGATGATGATGATGTACTTTATTTGCAGACTCATGGTCCATACAAGTACCTCCTGTATCTTTGATCTTATAGTGATAAGACTAATTTCTGTTTTAATTTGTCGTATACAGTATGAGTTGTTGATGCAGAGAAACATTTGTCAACATGAACATCTAAACCTGATGTTAGCTTCAGAACTGTTTATTTTCCCACAGGTTTTAAACACACCCATGTTCTCATGTTTCTCATGTTTAACATGCTTCAACTGAATCATCCTCAAACTGCAGAACAGGATCTGCATCTGTTTCAGTAGTTTTTCTGTAGTATTTATTTCACATTGACACAGTTGTACACAGTACTTTTCAGTGTTTTCTAAGAGGACATGTTGAAACACTGTTTCTATGCAGGAACTACCAGGTAGAGCTCAGTGTTTGTTAGCTATGCTCAGCCAAAGACACGAGATGAGGAAGATGAGGTTTCATGTTTAGTTGAAGTTAAACATTAAATTTCAAAGTTAAATATTACAGGCACTTTMAGGGCTTCCATGACGATCACCGGCCCTCGGTGAAAATGAATTGGTCTAAGACATTTAAAAAAGTTCCTTTCATAAACCAACACTCAATAAAGCATAATAGTTTTATTTAAAGGGATCCATGATTAGTTGTAACATTAAACTTTATTTAATAAACATTTATTTTAAATGCAAAATAAAGACTGTAAAAATACTGTAGGCTGTTTAGTTTTGTAATTTTTTTAAAATATATTTTAACACGGACGGAGCCATTTTATTTCCACACAAAGCATTCTGGGTAAATGATGACGTGGATAGGTGCTCGGTGCGAGGCTGCTAGCGAGCTATATCCACCCTGAAGGTTAATCTTGGACAATATCTGATGATCGACTCTTTTAAATGAAACCAGAGAGCGTTGACAGAGAGGAGAAGGTAGAAATGACTCAGCCTGGAACTGAAAATATGGATGGAGGACAACAGAGCTGCTTCATGGAAGAAGAACCTCAGCTTAGCCTGTTAGCCTTTGTGCTAGCACTGATGCTATGTTGCCTTACATGTATTAGCTCAGCGCTAGCGCAACAAACAAGCTAAACTGAGGTCCTCCATCTATATTTTCAGTTACAGGCTGAGTCATTTTTGTGTTCCCCTCTCTGTCTTGGAGGACCTCAGTGACGAGACGAGAATGTGTAACGCTGAGCTAATACATATATATGGTGATAGCATCAGGGCTAACACTAAAGCTAACAAGCTAAACTGAGGTTCTTCTTCCATGAAGCAGCTCTGTTGTCCTCCATCCATATTTTCAGTTACAGGCTGAGTCATTTCTACCTTCTCCTCTCTGTCAACGCTCTCTGGTTTCATTTAAAAGAGTCGATCATCAGATATTGTCCAAGATTAACCTTCAGGGTGGATATAGCTCGCTAGCAGCCTCGCACCGAGGACCTATCCACGTCATCATTTACCCAGAATGCTTTGTGTGGAAATAAAATGGCCCTGTCCGTGTAATACATTTTTAAACTTTTAGTTTAAGAATTATAAAAACTAAACAGCCTACGGTATTTTTACAGTCTTTATTTTACAGTTAAAATATGTTTATCATATAAAGTCTAATGTTACAACTAATCTGGGATCCCTTTAAACCAGTTAATACTAACACACTGGTTTTAGAGCTCATTTTTATCTTGACATTCATCCAGCAGCTTTAAAGCCTTCTTGTTGATGTTCACAGCTGCTCTGATGGCAGACTTCATGGACGTCTCGATCCAGGCYTGAGGGAAGGCTGTGTGCTCTCCAGCGAAGTGAATCCTSKCCTCAGGTCTGAAGAGCTCCTGGGCGTACTCCAGGTGTTGGTACGGGGTGAACAAGGCGAAGGCCCCCAGGCTGTAAGGGTCCAGACTCCACTTCTTCACCAGCACACCTGTACACAGAGACCTGARGTGATCTCCGTGGATCTTAGACAGATCTCTGAGAGCCACCTCCTTCAGTTCTTCATCGCTGGCCCCCAGGAAGAGGAGGGAGTCATCGGACCAGGTGTAGGAGGCCAGGAGGACGCCYATGGTSTCGTTCTCTGGGAAATCGTGACTTGGATAGTAGATGAAGCGAGTTGGCCCGTCTGTGATGCTCTTCCCTCCGTAGATCCCATCTTTCTCCCAGAACCTTTCACTGAAAGTCAGGAGGATTTTGGTGGAGCTGTCGTAGTGGACCCCCCTCAGGGCCTCCATCTTCTGGGAGGAGAGCGGAGGATCAAAGTCGATGTAAAGYGCTGCTTTGGCRGTGGTCGTTACCAGGACCACGTCTGCGTCGATGTGGCGGAGGCGAGGGTTTGGATCAGTCTGGTACCACACGGTGACCCCTTTATGTGTCTGAGTGATACCATGGACCCTGGAGTTCAGCAGGAGAGGACCCTCAAGAACTGAGAGGAAGGCTGTGGGGAGGAGGTCTGACCCACCCGTCACCTCGTAGTACCTGAAGAACAAGACAAACTGCTGTTGGAACTTTTTAGAATATTGGTTTAAACAAAGTTAGTTTGAGTTAATGAAGAACTAATCGTCAAGATAAAACAATAAAAAGATTCAGCTTCATGAGACCGAAYCAGCTGATTTTGTCTTTATGTCATTTTCTTTAAAAAACAGTTGATTTTATTTCTCTCCTCTGTCATTAAACTATAGATAAAAAGTGTTTCTGATGTGGTRTTACGTGACGTTGTCGCTGATGTCCGTCTGGTCGTAGATCATCTCGCTCAGAGCCGTGTACATCATGCTCTGCTCGTTCAGAAGCTCTCCGATCATCCTGATGGCTTCAGGACTCAGACCTCCTTCTTCTGTCAGATATTCCTGGTGAGCAAACACATGAAACGTGTTGTGTTCTTACAGACATGATGGTGAAACGTTTGACTCATCAGCTGGAGTTTCTCTGACACGGAATGTTAGATAACTTCTTAAAGATTTTTTTTATTTGACCTTTATTTATACAGGTCGTCTCTTTGAGATCCAGAATCTCATTTCTAAGAGAAACGTGTTATAAGACAAAAATTTCAAACACACAGTTACACAAAAACGAGCAAAAACATGGACTCAAATTTTTTTCTTAAAGCTCAAGAGTTCCTCATCGTTATAGCTGAACTTCCTCTAAATACTGATCTGATTTCAATTCAAATATCAGTGGAAGTYTAAGAAGGACCCAGAAGAAACTAAATTATTTAATTTTTCTGTCCCACATTCAACTCAGGCAACTAGATACTGCTGTACCATATATGACCCCTGTACATATTGCTGGGCCTGATGGATAGAGCTTCATCAGAGCTAAATAACAAGAAATCTGAAGCTCCTATGTTGAACAGTTTCTGAGTTATAAGCGTTTTTCTATGTCCAGACACCTCCTTTTTAGATGGAGCCCCCTCCTCAAATGTGGGGTCTATCATAAAACCGTTGGCTGGTGCAGTGTAGGTCAAACAAAACACATCAGCTCTTATAAACTTTTTTCCTCCAGTGTTTAAGTTTTCCTCCGTTTTAAGTTTAAACATTCTAAAWGTCCCAGCTACTGTTTAGTCTACCTGTAATTCTGTTCTTTTATTCAAACCAATGAGTTTTACCTGCACAGAATAATGGTCATATTTTTTCAGAGCAGCACAGCAGCCGTGAGCTACCACTTCATCTTTCACCTACAAAGAAACAGAAACATTTGCTTCAGTCCTTTAGATCAGAGGTTCTTAACGTTTTTGACCTCGGGGCCCAATTTATTGAACATAAAGTGACACGAGGCCCAGTCACACATTACCAATG
>NW_013952611.1:928594-936421 GCF_001266775.1 Austrofundulus limnaeus
ACTTTTAAAATACTGCGTGATAAAAACAGAAGCTGTACTTCATATTAGTGACAAACTTTGGCCTTTTTGATGAGTTAACTTAATTTTTGCTTCTATTTTTAATTTAAATAAGTTTACATTCTCAGCAGTTTCTAAGTTTCTTCTTCTACGTATTAAAAAGGTTGTTAAACAATTGAGTGGTGCTCTACTGCTACTAGTGGTGAGAAAGTGTATTGCACCTTATTCAAAATCAATCTGGTCCCACGGCCCTCTGCGGCCCAAAATTAAAAACTATTCTTTTGAGGCCCTCAAGGTGGCGCTCACGGCCCAATTTTAGATGTTCCAACAGGTTAATATTCTTCTGTTGATGTGATCTGAAATTTGATTTCTGCACAGTAAGTCCATTGATTTTAGTTTCATTTGTGAGTTTAAGGGGTTTAGATTTAAACTCCTTTATAGTCTGTTATAGATGCTTTTACTAAAGTTATCCCTGACTTTAAGACTTTTGCCTCGCTGTTTCCTTTCTTCCAAGCCTAATCTGGTTAAAGCCAACAACCAAAGCCTTCATCTGCTCTGTGAGCCACTTAAATTAAACCAAACATGGAAACAAGCAGGATGGATGTCTGAAACAAAGATGGTCAAACAGGTAACAAGATGTGATGGTGTGCATCAGTAAAAACCAACATTAAAAAGTGTTCTTGCTTCTGACATGAAGCATGCAGCGCTACGTGACTGTGCACAAACTGAACCTGTGTTCTTCAGATAATAACACAGATGCAGATACCYTGTGATGCTATCTGCATCTGCTCTGCAGCAACATGTAACTTCAAGCTGTAGGAATGTATCTGAAAAACARGCTCCTCTTGGTTTTCTTGCATGTCAGGAAAACATTACTCAATGTCTG
This sequence comes from Austrofundulus limnaeus, assembly GCF_001266775.1. Taxonomy (NCBI): domain Eukaryota; kingdom Metazoa; phylum Chordata; class Actinopteri; order Cyprinodontiformes; family Rivulidae; genus Austrofundulus; species Austrofundulus limnaeus. The sequence continues at coordinate 929,478 of NW_013952611.1, forward strand.
TAAGTGGAAATGACTTTTAATGGTCAGTTTWTATCAGTATTTCACTGTAAGTTTACAGTAAAATGAAAACCTTTGTAAAGAACAAACATATCTGTAGAACAAATGATACTGTGTCTCCAAACAGTGCAGGTGTTCTAATTTGAAAGCAGTCTAAGTAAAGAAGATCCTGCAGAAATAATCTGAACAGTCCAGTTTTATTATTATTCTCTGTCGATGATGAGCAGGTTTATGTGTATGTGTGTGTAGTTGTGCGTGTAGGTTTATGTGTGTGTTGTTGGTATTTTGTATCTGAATCTGACTCGTACCTTCTGTAAAGCTTGTTGCAGAAGCTGATCTGCTGACTTGTTCTTCTCGCTCGGCCTCACGTTGTACTTCAGGATGTTGGGGTTTGATTTCACAGCATAGGTTCTTTTCCTCACCCCATTGACCCGATAAAAAGTGTTGTTGTCATCCATGATGAACTGGTTCAYCTTCACGCCCAGCTGTTCAGCAAACCAGAGGACAATCCTGTTGATAAAATAATAGCTCATTAATAAAATCAGGCCTTGTTCTCTGATTAATATGCAGCTTTTGTGKTGCCAGRCTYTACGCTGCATTTATTCATTTTAACTGTTTATATGCTAACTTGGTTTCAATTTGTAGTTATTTAGAATGACTGAATATTGTCTCCTGCAGTTTGTAGATCTGGGATTTAGTGATACTTCTGTGGAAAGAGCAGGAGAGGGATGAGAAGGACCAAGAGATCAGAGCTTTGTCTGCAGTTCTGAGAACTTTGCTCCTTCATGTTGTGGTGAAGAAGAAGCTGAGTTAATATGCAAAGCTCTTAAATTACTGGTCCATCTTTAACTCTGACCTTTGGTCAGGAGATCTGGATCATGACCAAAACAACAAGATTCTGATTTTAAGCATCTAAAAAGAGCACCCTCTGTAGGTTGTACCCCCCAACCTTCTAACCTTCTAACCTTCTAACCTTCTAACCTTCTAACCTTCTAACCTTGCATCTTTTTATTTTAGGTAATAAAACTCTGCTACCATAAGTCATTAAATAAGTCATTATTATTTTATAGCTGTGACATGAATATTTTAGATAGCTCTAGTCCTAATACGCATATCAAGAGAAGGGTGTGTTTGTGTTTTTGTGCAGGTGCAGATGTAACCAGAGTCTGAATCAAACTCCTTCTGGAGGTTCTCTAGGCACACCGAGGTGGGAGGAGACCCCAGGAKAAACCCAGGTCTCTGGTCTGGGAAAACCTTCCCCAGGAGGAGCTAAAGAGTCACTTACGAGGAGAATGTCTGGGTGTTTTCACTGGACCTGTTGTCTCAATAACGTGACCTCGGGTGGATGGATGGATGGATGGATGATTGATGGATGGATGATTGATTGATGGATTGATTGATTGATGGATTGATGGATGGATGGATGATTGATTGATTGATGGATTGCTTGATGGAAGGATGATTGATTGATTGATTGATTGATTGATTGATTGATGGATGGAAACTTACTGGTGAAAACCAGGGATCCTCATGGCTCCCAGCTCAGCGTACCAGCCCTCCTCTTTATTCCTGTAGGTCTCCACTCGTCCACCGACTCGACTGCTGGCCTCAATGATGGAGACCTTATAGAAATCAAAGCCAAAAGACGACAATTCATTTACAACTGAAAAGCAGTAATACCTTCATTAGTAGCAGTAGTTTGACTGTATTTGCTCCTTTTGTTTAGCTGCAGCTCTTTTAATATATCTCTATATGTGAGCGCTGTGGTGCTGGTTGGACATATGGTCTCTGTCAGGATTAGGAGCTCTGTAAGTTKCTAATATGCTGCAGGAGAACTCATCCAGACCCTGAAAAACTATCTCTGTTCTGGATGTTGTAGTGAGGTCTTCATCAGTGTGAAGGGGATATGGATAGCAGAGGGGTCTCTGATGGACCCCTGACCCAGGTCTGCTGGACATACCTTGTGTCCTGCGTCCTGCAGCAGTTTGGCTGCTGTGAGTCCGGCCATCCCAGCCCCGACAATGARAACATGATGAGAGCTGTGGATGTGTGGAAGGCCGTCCTGGACCGTCTTCAGCAGCTGGTTGTAGTCTTTGTCCTCCAAACAGTCACTCAGATGTTCCTTCAGCCTGAGGGCCGACATGAAGCTGCAGCTCAGAACCAGCAGCAGCAACCTGKAGCAAACTGGAGATYTAATAAAYTAAATTTATTTAAAATCACATCAGGGTTTAAATCAGGCACAGAGTCAAAATGTTCAAGAAAAATCTCTTCTGGTTAAACAAGAAGCTTGATTGCATCATAATTACAGAAGCTTTAATATTCAGAATAAAAMGATTATTGAGCTACTTTCCAAAATCAAAAAGAGGAACTGTTTTGGTGTCACATCCTCTCTACGAAACTCCAGTAAAAACTATAACATAATGTAAGTTTGATGCTTTCAATCCTGGTTTCAATCCTGGAGCTAAAAGAAACAGAGGATAATATTCCTCAGATGTTCATTCAGCAGACAGGAAGTGGTCAAAAACTGGAACTGAGAAAAGATGATGTTCTGGTTTTAACCAAACATCTAAACTGACCTTTCATTTGTCAGTTCTGTCAAGTGTCAATAAAGTTTATTTCAAATCTTTGAATCTTAACGTCCAACAGAAAAAAAAAAACTCACCTTTCATCCCTGATGGACACATCTCTGCTTCTGCTCTTCTTCCTCTGTTCTGTGAAGAGGAGGATGAAGATCAGATTATTTACTTTTTATTTGGTTTCATGTGAAAATATAAAAATAAACAAAAATTCACAACCAGTAAAACCACTTTATTTCTAGATTTTAACTTCAGCACAATTTATTATTATTATTATTATTATTATACCAGGGTCAGATTTAAAATGAAAATTTAAAAAACAGCTTCATACAGAGTTCAAATAAAAAAAGCATACTATTTTGGTCTTAAGAAGATTTTTCGTATATAAAAATAAAAAGACATTTAAAAACAAAAATCAGTTAGAAAGGATGAAAATATTTCACCAGGTTAAATAAAATTGTTCAAATAAAGCTGTAAGTTCTCACCATGTGAGGAGCTGGAGTCTGGAACCGATGGCAGGTTGTCTTCAGTTGCTGCTTTCACTTTGTGTTTCTTTATTTATTTTTGTTGTTTTGTTTTGTTTCTCAGCAGTCACAGCCGGCTGCAGGACTTCCTGATTTAGATCTACTGTCAGTCCTTCTCTATGATTCACCAGCTCAGAGTCAGATGTTCCTGAAAACCTGTTCTTATCTTATGATCAGGAGAAAAAAAACTGCTGGTTTTCATCATCACATTTTAAAACAAACACCAAACAGGAAACAGGTCAGAGAGTAACAGCTGCAGAATTTCACCCTGATAACATGTCAYTTAGAAATTACTTGGTTTTTACTGTTTAATCTGACTGCCATGAAAAACATCATGTAATCTCTGTTTGTCTGTTAGTAAAATATCAGARTGTAGCATCCTCCTTATGACCTTTGACCCTGATGTCGAGTCTCAGACCTGAACTGAGTCTGAAAACTGAAGGTACTGCAGACTCACAGTCAGACACCGAATCAAACGTTCCTCCTGCTGCTTTATAAAGAACTTCATAATTAAATRAGATAACATCTCATAAATGATCAAATATTTTAATTAAACATTRTCTAAATTCTTGCTCAAAGACAACAAACCAAACGTTTCTGCATAAAGGACTAACATTGATGCCATGATAAATCTTTGTTCTGATCTTAGTTTTTAGATTCTGTGGAGCTACAGAAACACTGCAGAAAAGCCAAACTGCAGGTTGCATCARTGGACACATGAGGAGACATCCAGCTGACAGGAAATGTGTCAGAAACAGTTTTTGGAAAGAAAACTCCTCAACTGTACGAAGAATCGAAGAGTCAACTTTATCAGAACAAAACATCTGAGTCAAAAGCAAAAACCAGACTCTGTTGAAGCTCAACAAACTGTTCAACACCAATAAAATAACATTAAGAAACATTTTGTTAGTTTTATCTGATTTCAATAAGATTTTAGTCACATAATAATAATATGGACATAATAATAATGGATACATTCTCTCACATAATTTCTCATTTTATAATTAAAATTACTTAATCAACTTTTTTTTATTCATTTTTCTTGGTGTAGCTTTAATCAGTCATTTCAAGGTTTTTCCTCAGGTTTAATTTGCCTTCAGTTAAAAACTTCAGTTGTTTGGGTGAAGGTTTTTTTTTTTTTGCCACAAATAGAATTAAAACTGAGAAAAAACACATTATAAAAAAAGAACAACAACAAACTTGTGCCTAAATCTAACAACAGGTAAAATACACAAATAAATATTTCAACTTGGTTCTGATTAGTGTTGTTTTTAGACTCACTGCTTCTCTTTTCTTTCAATTTCAAAACTTCTGAGAGAAAACTGGCTCCACAAAATTATTTATTTTAGTTTAATTTGTTTCAAGTAATTAAAAAGATAAACAGCAAAAATATACAAAATCAGGAAAACCAAACAAATCTTCACTGTAGAAATGAGGCATAAAAATAAAAATATATACAAATTAACCAATGGCTATAAAAGCTTTATACAAAAGAACAGCTGCTTGTTTTTTTATCATGTAACATTGTTTACTGTGCTGTCCTTGATCAAATAAAAATGAATGAATATAAAAACACATTTAAGACTTTTGGGATCAGAAGATCACAGGTTCGATTCCCTGTCCTCCCTGTGTGTTGTGCTGCTGAAAACCTACAGGGTTAAATACTGTATACATGTATTCTCTGTATATATACATACGTGTACGTACATGATGGGTTAAACATAGAATACACATATCATCTCTGAAACTTATCACTTTATATTTATTCTACGTTTCAAAAGCTGTATTTCAATAAAACAGAAGAGTTAGACAAACATGGACACAGACTCAAAGTGAAACAAGAGCTAAATGTCAAAATCTGCAGTTATTGTTGAGCAACAATGGATCATCTGATGGAAATGTGTTTTTTTTGTCAGCTGTCTCTCAGGAAAGTCCAAGAAAACAAACCTTTTGTTCACTGCACAGCTGTGACAACGAAAGTGCAAAAAACCGAGTTGGCATTTTAATGAAAGGGTTTTTACCGCAGACATGGTACAGATCAGAAACTGATGACAGAGAAAAATTCTCTGTGAATTAAACTTGATATCTGCTGATGGACAGARCACCTCACCACCGAGCAGATGTGTGGGCAGAATGTGTCCACTGAACAGGRTCATCRAATCAAACTACTTTTTGCTCCTTRGTTTCTTTTCTCCTGGTTTTAATTCACATTAAAGGCTGAAAGCTGAGGCCTGCAGAGGTTGTTCATATCCACTCATAATAGGAACAACAAACAAATATTGTTGAAGCTGTGTGACCCACAAACATTCAGACTGTTACTGACTTACATGTTTTATTAGATACGAAAGGAATGAATTAGAAAAACACACCTCTGCACACGATGTGATTTATGATYGTTAGTCATGAAAATGTGCATCTGTGGATTTTGGATCCATTTAAATAAATCAAAATGACTTTTATCTCCTCCAAAAATCTATACAAAAAACAAACAAAACGTTTTGTTAAAACTAAGTGAAAATTACAGTAGAAAAATGCTGAAACTTGGCTACAGGTATTTATTTCTATTTTCATTAAAAAGTGCTGTTTATCTGCTCCCACTAAATTGGACTGTCCAGATTCTGGCTTTTTTAATTTTTTTAATTTCAATTCTTACTATTGCTGCTACTTGTTTCTTCTTTTTCCACTTCCTGAAAGGAATTTCAAGTCTTGCATAAAAGTAAAACCTTTAAAACTATGTGAAATGTTAACAACAGAGTCGTTCCATCAGACTTTCTCTGGTTCCTCTCGGGTCAGACTTTTCTGCCACCTGCTGGTCAGAAATACAAACTACATCTCTGCTGCTGAAAAAGACAAGGTTGTGGGAGTATGTGTGTGTGTGTGTGTGTGTGTGTGGGGGGGGGGGACATCACGTTAACACAAGATTATCTTTAAACTCAGAGTATTGTTAAGCAACATTTTGTTATCAGATAAAGCAAAACATGAACCTGAGTCWCTTTATGGGCTTAAATCATTTTATCAATACTTCTGTACTCTCTCGTAAAGAACTTCCTACCATTTCTGACACTCCCACTAAAGCATGTTGTCAAACATTGCTTCAGGAGAGGYGTGTCCTGAGGGGGAGCTCGGCTCCAGACTGAGCTCCAGGGAGGAGCTTCGTACAAAACACTCTAAACTAGAGGTCGTATGTTAAAGATTTTATTCAGTGATGAAAACAGTAATAAATCTGAAAAAAATAACTTTTACTCCCCAACCCAGTATCAAAGCTTTACTCTGTGAGTAAATTAATTAATTAGCAATAATGTAACCACATATTTCTGTTGGTCAGACAGTGTGGARGTTTAGAGCTCATCTTTTCCTTGATGTTTATCCGGAACAGCTTTACTTTGTTGATGTTCACAGCTGCTCTGATGGCAGGCTTCATGGACATCTCGATCCAGCTGTGACGGAAGGATGTGTGCTCTCCAGCGAAGTGAATCCTCCCCTGAGCCATCTCCTTCAGTTCTTCATCGCTGGCCCCCAGGAAGAGGAGGGAGTCATCGGACCAGGTGTAGGAGGCCAGGAGGATGCTGATATTGTCAGTTTTGATTCCAGGGAAACCATGGCTGGGACAGTAGATGAAGCGTGTGGGCCCGTCTGTGATGCTCTTCCCTCCTCTGATTCCATCTTCTGCTTCAGTTTTATTTAACCAGAACCTTTCTCTAAAAGTCTGGAGGACTTTGGTGGAGCTGTCGTAGTGGACCTCCCTCAGGGCCTCCATCTTGGAGAGTGGAGGATCAAAGTCGATGAAAAGGGCTGCTTTGGCCGTGGTCGTTACCAGGACCACATCTGCCTCTTCAGTTAATAACTG
>NW_013952611.1:937629-938692 GCF_001266775.1 Austrofundulus limnaeus
ATTAATTGAACATTTAGTAAAAATTAGCAAAAGGTAAAAACAGTGAGCTAAATAACAATAAACTGAAGCTAAGTAATGAAAAATGTGTTTGTGAAAATTTTCAACATTTCATTTTACACTTGGCTAAATTAACTTTTTTATTTATTTTCTGTCTGTTTTATCACATTCAACTAATTAAAGTTAAAATCATATAATTATTCAATAAAAAAGGTATCACAATACTAGCCCTGTATTTACTTAATATTGGATCAATACCCAAATTCTTAGCATCTCTCACCACTACTACAAAGTGTTATTTTACAAAGTTCAATTAAAATAAATTGTACTACTTTTACAAAGTAATGGTCAAACTTTTCCAGCGCAGCTTTACAGACGTTAACTTTCGCTTCATCTTTTACCTTTAAAAAAGTAAAGAAGCATTTACTTTGAAGTAATTAATATAGTTTTGTCCCAGTACTGGTATCAGTATCAGGCCTGATACCAGCATATAAGAAACAATRAAGRAACATAAGTCAACACCCATTCAYTTATTTAGGACAGTGGTTCTCAACCTTTATYGACWTGTGTACTCCCTGAGCCATTTTGTCATACCACTAGTACCCCCTCAGTCAAAWATAATYATGATTCTCCAAAACTATAATGTACAACAACTGATTATMAAATGAAAATTATTTGTTTAACTCCTAGAATGTTTAATCCTCAGGCATTTTATTCTTTTCAACTCAAATTAAACATATTTTTTTATGGATGGCCTCCCTTCTCCCCTTATAGCCATCCCCTCCACACCATTATGTTTTATTTTATTTTTTAAATTTTTTTAAATTTTTTTGTGAAGAGAGAGAAAAACAGAGAGAGAAGTAATTAGAAAGATAGAAAGACTGAAATAGCGATTAGGATTATATTAAATATACACCAACAAAACACAGGACCACACACCCAACATCTGTCCGCTCACCTGAAAAATAAATGGATAAATACATAGAGGGCAGGGCCGGATTAACACTTCGCTGTACCCTGGGCAACAATATTCAAGGGCCCCATCATCACGACCCCAGGATTACCA
>NW_013952611.1:939692-941356 GCF_001266775.1 Austrofundulus limnaeus
GTGTGTGTGTGTGTGTGTGTGTGTGTGTTTGTGTGGGGGGGCTACACAATAAAAATGTGTTTGTGACATATTTTTAAACATTTTGTTTTACCCTTGGCACCGCAAAGCCATAATTTGGACCTTAATAAAAAAGGATAAGGTTTAAATTTTTGTTGGCAGTAGGTTTCAGTGCATTTAAACTCTTTATGATGTAAAAAGATCTCCCACACCCACCCTGGTATGTTCTGTTTCACCACGCTCAAAGGTAAGGTTTTTATCAGTTTGATGTCAGAAGAAAGGCTTCGATGCAGCAACAGCAGTGGCACCAAGAAACCAAACAGCTAAAATTATAAAATAAGAAAAATGGAGACAACATAGTCATCTGTTATACAACTGTGGTATTTACTACTTTTCATTATGTTCTGTTCCATTAGCAGTGTAGTTTTAGAGAGTGAAAAAAATTTGGATGACTTAAAGCAATATTAAATTAATAAAACAACACTTACAGTAATGTAATTTTACTAGATGTCGATCCATTTGTTCCTCAAGTTTGTACTTTTTCTAATGGTGAAAGAACACAAAACTATGTTTAAAAAACAAAATGAAACTAATTTAAGTACTAAAAGCAGATTTTGGTAGTACATCATTATATATATTTAATGTTAATCATTCTATTTAAGATTTTAAAGTTTGCCACACCAAATCCTTGATTTGAATTGTTTAGTTGCCTTTCCTGGGTTTTTTTTCAAGTGCTAACCGTTTTAATCTTTGCCACTGGTGAACTTCAGTTAGACTTACTACAAAGAAAATATGTTTTAACTTGTTTAATTAGAAAATAAAAGTGTTAAAAGATAGTAAATTACTGAATTAAGTACTGATTAACTATTCAGTCAGATGTCAAAGTGACCCTGGGCAGGACCCACTGTCTCTGATGCATCAGTGTATGAATGGGATTTAAAGAACTGATTAGTCTCCATAGCTGATTTGTACATGTTAGCTTTGTAGAGACCTAATAGAGTGCTGAATGAATGCGTCTGTAAAAATGAATGTGTGTGTGAGTGGGTAAATGAGGGCACAGATTGTGTAAAGAGCTTTGAGTCATCTGGTTGAAACTTCATGTTGACAGGCTGACCTGAGAAAACCTTAAAACATCTTGTGCAAAAGCTTTGTGTTTGATTTTTCTATTGAAATTGCAACAACTTTTAGTTTCTTGTGCAACCTCAAACACAAAAAGACTTCTGAATAGATTTCCACAGAAATGAAGGAGCAGATTGTTAAAACGATTGTTGATTGATCCATAAAGACCTTCAGTTGATCTTGTGACTATAAACGATCCATATTTGTCTTTGTGCTGTTATAGAACCAAGCAAACCAGTTGGAGGATTGTTAAATCTGCTCTGTGAAAAACACATTTGTGTTTTATTGGACAACAGCTTTTTCATCAGCACCACAGTGTTTAACAAAAGATTGATTAAAATAAAACTATTTATTAAAAAGGGACCAAATATGTTGGGCACATAAAAGGTTGGAGGACTAATGTCATATTAAAAATTAATTTTACCTAATGTTAGTTCCTGCTGATAATACTTCTGAAAAAAAAATAATTATGTTCATTACTAACAGGACACATAGGTTTGTGTGTGTGTGTGTATGTGTGTGTGTGTGTGTGTGTGTGTGTGTGTGTG
>NW_013952611.1:942356-945584 GCF_001266775.1 Austrofundulus limnaeus
CTCATGTTTTAAAATAAATTATATTTATTTTCACTGTTGTCAACCTTGAACGGACACAGCTAGTCAACCACACAGACATGACTATAAAAGACATTGAGCTAAAATTTGGTGTGGCTGTAACTGAGAGTCAACCCAAAACTCTTACTCTAAGCACCAACAAATCAGACAAGTTCTTAGTTTAAAACTTTGGTGTGTGACTCAACAAGTTGGTGATATGCATTGCTTCAAATAAATCTAGTTTAGTTCTGTTTGTAAATAAAGTCCCACTTTGCGCTAAAGTTCTTTTTATAAAACCAGATTAGCTCTTTATAAACAGGTTAGGTAAGAATTTGTAAATGAATCATTAATTTATAAAACAGTTTGTTTATCTTCTGGACACAAATAGAAACAAGTTATCCAAATAACATCCCTCTCCTTTCATCAAATAAAAATATTTTCTTGACTTTTAATTATTGATCCATTCCTTAGAAGAAAGTTAGCTTTACCTTTGTGTTTCCTGTAGTGAACCTATCCAATAACCATCAACGGCAGAACCACTAATGTAACACACAGCCGGATGATTGTTGTAGAGAAATGACCTAAAAACAAACAAAAAAAGATAGATGAAACACTTATTTCAGCAAAAAACTTCATAAGGGCACCCACCTGCCGTTGAGCCTGTGGGGGAGCTCTCCGGCGAGGGTCTTGTGGTCCAGCCTTGGCTTCCGCGGGTCAGCTGGGATAAGCCTGAAACAGTGACAGTTTTCAGATACTCTCAAACCCCCCAACAGAACGCCTCACTGATGGAGGTTTTTCCTTGGTATTTGATAGAGTTGCCTCTCTGTGTTTTCATGATTGAAGGTTCTGACTGGTGTTTGTGCTTATGCACCAAACAACATTTTTAATTACCCAGCCTCTGCATGGGGTCCTGGAAGGGGTGCTGTCTGACGATTCTGTTCTATTGGGTGACTTCAATGGCGATGTGGGCTTCGACAGAGTTATCTGGAAGGCGGTGGTTCAAAAGAAAGGCCTCCCCAGTTGACACTTCAGTTGTCAACTGATCACCACCTGGTTGTGAATTGGATCCTGTGGGGAGAGAGGCTGCCAGACAGCCCTGGTAAACCTAAATGTATAGTGAGCGTAAACTGGAAACATCTAGTGGATCCTTCTGTCCCTGCACTCTTCAACTCTCACCTCTGGGAGAGTTTTTCACAAGTCAGGACATGGAATCCAAATGGGCCATGTTCAGAATCTCGTTGAAGGAGCTGTGGCCTGAAGATCATTGGTGCCTATTGCAGAAGCAACTAAAGGATGGTCTGCTGCACACCCGGGGTGATGGAGACCATTAGGCTGAAGAAGAGGCCTTCAGAGATTGGCTTTCCCAGAGGACCCCTGAAGTAGCCAATGGGTAGAGGGTGGCCAGAAAGGTTGCAGCTTCAGTGGTTGCAGTGGTTGGGCATGGGAGGAATTCAGGGAGGCCATAGAAAATATATTTTGGATAGACTCAAAGAGATTCTAGAAAACCATTTGGTGATTCAGAAAAGGAAAGTGTTCCCTGTCCTGGGATGTGCTGCTGATCCAGACTGAGGATAATGTTAAATGGTGGAAGGAACACTTTGAGACAAAGTCTGATGACTCAGAGCAAGATCAGTCCATTACCACAACAGAGGTCACCAAGGTAGTTGATGGAACATGAGGCTGGCAGAGGCTTGGTGTCCTCTGTGTGTTTTCAGAAGTGTTTGTAAGGGGAAGACTGGTTCATCTCCCTCCAGTTGTGCTGGTTCATTTTGATCTGGTTAGTTGTTTCCTCAGGTATCACAACATCAAAAATTTACCAGTTACAGTACCAAATATGAAAAAAAGAAATAAAACCTCTTATTTACCTTTTTCTTGTTTGGAAACAATCAGCCAGCTTTCTGGAGTTTCTCCTTCTCCAGAGATTCTGCACTTATAACGTCCTTCATCAGACTTGGAGACATTTTGGACAATAAAGTTGCTTGTATAGCTGGTGCTTAGAAGTACACCATCTTTGTAGAAACGACTGATGTGTTGCAGATCACTTTTCTTGTTGGTACACCAGAGAGTCAGGTCAGATCCTTCCATCACTGGTTGGACAGGAATGGTCAGGATCACCAAACCAGCTGAGAAACATGAAGATGATAGTTTGATTGTACTTTAACTCAGATTTACCACACAGTACAGTTAATGGTGTCCGTACCAGTAACAGAGATGTTGACAGAGTTGGTCACTCCTCCTCCATCGTTTTCACACCAGTATTCTCCACTGTGTTGTTCAAACAAAGGATTAATTGTGCAGGATGGAGCTGATGTGTTACATGTTTCAGTGAAAACTTCTGGATCAACTTCATGGAGTTTCTGTTTCACTCTCCACGTCTCCATCTCATCGATCAGCTCACACCCAACAGAGACAGACTCATATTCGAAGAACTGAAGTCTCTCAGGAACAATTGTAGGAAAAGTTGCTTCTGAACAGAGCAAGTGAGAAAAATCTGTCAATAAATGTGTCTTATACTTAATAAAGAATATATTTTAAAAAGGAAAATCAAAACAACAAAAAGTCTTTGAAATAATAAATACAACCAATTAACTTGTATTTATTTCAGCGGGTGTTTGGGCAGCTATAAGGATCAGTTTATGTTGATTTAACTATGAACTACATTGTATTTAATTGTAAAACAAAACATAATTTAGCAGCATTTGTTTGGTCAGATGTCAAACTCCCATCAACTTCAACATTAAAATGATGAAATCAGTTACATCAATGAAACAATAAAAATGACTTACATGAACAACAAAGGTCGTACAGGAGAACAACAGTGAACATACTTAAAACTAGACAATACAACTTAAATAATTTAACACGATACCAATTAACTGACCTATGTTATACACTGATCTCTTTTTAAAACATTTTTAAACTATTTTCAGGGCAATCAGAACTGAATGATCAATATATGGATTCCTTTTTAAAAGTGTTTTTGTTGTTTCTCACTAAATTTGTGTTGCTGGAATTAAAATATGAAATTCCTTTTAAATACTTTTATCAGGACTTTAGTTAGTAAAATAATTAAAGATAAGCGTTTTATGACTCACCATGGTTCTGAGCAGTTTGTGCAGCCAGCAGGACAAACAGATTCATCACTGTAAAAACAGACATCTAACATCACCATGTGCTGCTACAACCAACAAATAACCAACAAGGTAATCAGGTGTATTTACACATGTGGGT
>NW_013952611.1:946254-947860 GCF_001266775.1 Austrofundulus limnaeus
CAGTCAGACATGGCGTGTCCTTTTCTAAAGGAGCCTGTAGATGTTGGAGCTAATACTCTGCAGAAATTAATGTCAGGAGAGAGAGATAAGACTGGGATTATACATCTTTAACCTCTCAGAATAATGAGGTAAATAAAAAGTTCACTGCTTCATATCAGAAAACAGAGAATTGTTTTATAGGGAGTTGTCCTCCAATCAGAGGGTTAGCAGTTCAATTCCACCACATTCAGTCACATTTTTAAGTGCCTTTGGGCAAAACACTGAACGCCCATTGCTTTTGATGTTTCCCATCAGTGTATGAATGTGATTTAAACACTGACTAGTCTCTACAGAATAACTGATGTAAACAGAGACAGCAGAGAGCTGTGTGGACAAGTACACAGACTGTAAGAGCTTTCAGTTTCCTGGCTGGATAGAAAGCAGCTGCTGTATAAAATACACTTAATTTACTTTAACTCAAAATACATCTGGAAATGAAACTAATGTGTGGTCAATATTTAACAACTTATGGTGTTTACAATGAATTGTACTACTTCTATTACTAAGAGATTAAAGGAAAAATATGTACTATTCAAAAATCTAATCTAATATCATACAGGAGAAAAATACAGTTTGTTTATACATGTTTAGCTCAACTGATTTAGTAAAATACAAACATTTTGTTCAACAAAGCATACTTTTACTGATACACAGGCTTATTTTAGTACATTTGAAAGAAGTATTACTATTATTATCAATTTATTACAATAATGCAAATGTCAGTTTATATCGTGAGCTGATTGTTTTTTATCTGTTGTGCTGAATTATCAGTCATTTTATCAGTTTCACTTTGTGAATAAAAATAATATTTTCTCACATTGAGGCAGAATCTGTAAAGTTACGAATATAAAATGCTTTTTTCTGCCAGATAATCTTAGAAATACACAATTTAAATGTTTTCCTTTGTTTCTTTCTCCTGTTCTTCAGTTTCTTTATTTGACTCTCTTCTCTGTTTATTTTCCTCCATCCTCTTCATTTCTTCCTTCATCCTCTGAATGAGTTTATCTGTGTTTATCTCCAGCTGTTCACGTTTTTTCTTTACTTCTTCCCGTTTCCAGATATCCTGTATCATGATTTCCTTCAGTTTATTGTATCCTTGTGCTCTGTTGTCTGATTTGTCTCCCTTCTTGTTCTTTTCAACTTCCTGCTGCACTTCTTTAATCTTCCTCTCATTTTCTTCTATTATTTTTTCTTCTTCCATTTTGACATCATAAAGTTGTTTTTTATGTTCATCCAGTTCTTCTTTTATCTCCCTTAAAACCTCAGAGATGTGATCCAAACTTTCTTTATCTTTATTAGTGGTCTTTAATAGCTCCTCCTCATGTTCTTTGTGTTTATTAATGATCTTTAATAACTCCTCCTCTCGTTCAGACCTTTTTCCAGACAAATCATGTTTTCTTTCTTCCATCAGCTGTCCTTGTTCTTCATTTTCATTCTCTGGTTGTTTCTGTGTTGCTGTGGAAACAGGAGGTTAATAAAGTTTAATAAATGATCTCAGTTCATCTGAGAATCATCTCAGAGGTTAAATCTGTGAAATGAAGTCAAACATTAAACTCACAGGTTTTTC
>NW_013952611.1:950715-954269 GCF_001266775.1 Austrofundulus limnaeus
ATCTTACACTAAGTCACAACTACGGTTGTAAACACTGAACTGCATGAGCTAAACACCAAACTATCAACAGGTTTTTCTGTAATTAGATATATTTTATAGTTTTGACCAAAAAATGTTTGCTGAATTATAAAAGAACATAAAACATGATAAACACATTAAAAAAAGAACATTCATACCTTTTGTTCTACTCGTGCCTCATGTCCTCTCATGAAATGTCTGCTCGAGCTCAAAGTCCAAAGATAAAACAAGTTTCAGTTAAAGGTGTGGCAGTTTTTCATTTACTGTACTTTTACAATGTGATTTTTTTTTTTCATTTCAGGTTTAAACGACAATAAAACTAAAGAAATCTGCAGCATACTGTAGATGCTTTATTTAAACAAACCTTTAAGAAAAATGAATAAAACAAAAATTTCACTGCTTCGTATCATGAAACAGAATTCAGATTGGTTCATATTTATCAGAATATGTCTGTAAATGAAACAGACTGAGTAGATCAGCTAATCAGTCCTACAGAACAATAACCCTTGTATTATGTTGAGAAAAATACATTTTTATGTTATGGATCATTTTGACCCGTGTTGTGTAAATTCACTCAAAACTGTCAAAAATGAAATTAAACAAAAAATTTTTTTAGAGTATTTAGGTTTTCCTTGATTCTTCAGAATCTCACTGGGACATCCTGGCTTATTTTTTCTGACCGTTCACAACAGCTTTCTCTCCTGAAGTTCATCTCCAAGACGGTAAGATGTAAAGAAGTTGTCACACGTGATGTTGTGATCTTGCAAGTCCTTCAGTCATTGCTAATACCACACACATACCCTGATTCTTCCTAGTTGCTCCTCCAGGTGGCTTTCCAGTATATAGTTGCAGGTCCCACACATAACTGGATTTTGCACCACAGACTGACCAAAACTTTTATGCCATATTTTGCAGGCTGCTTGTTTGACATATACTGCCAGAATGGATAGCATCTTCTCAATGGAATGAGGAACTCATCCAGAGTAACATGGAGGCCAGGATTATACAATAAAAGCAGAATTTCGACCCATTTATCCCAGACATCTCTGATTGCTCAAAGTTTGTCTTTTGTCAGCAAGTCAAGTCAGTTGAATCCAGTGGCTTCCAATTTTCTTGAAAGATATTCCTCCCCTCTACTGTAAATTGGTCATGTCAAGGTTTATCTTCTCTACGGGTTGGGACATGAAGAGCTGAAATGCTGATTCAATATCATCAACTCTTGTGACAGCAAATCTTGTTGGATCAAGAGTCATTTTGATGACATTAGAAGAGACGATCTGCCTCGGCTTTGGTGATGTTGACCGTTTTATTTTACCATGTTTGGATGTCCATGTCCCCTCTGTGGATGATCATTTTTGCGTTTCTTGGTTTTTATCTGATGAAGGCACACTGGCAAATGCATCCTCTGAATCCTCCTCATCATGGGAAAATTGATAACCTGGATCATCAGTAGCATTGTCCCCTGGCTCTGAAGGATCCTCCATCTCTGAAATATTTTTATCTACATCACTATCCAAGTTCATAAGCTGCGATACTGCTTCTTCAACTGTACATCGTCTGGTGCTCATTTCTGGTGCATTTTTCAAAGAAAGGGAATGGACACAGTGACAAGGACAGGGAAAAACAAGTCCCTCCTCCACACACACCTGGTTCTGAATGGCTATTCAAAGGCAATCAAAATAAAGTATATCAAAGAGACATGTTTATTTTGGATTTAAGCAGCAACTTTGAGTCTGGGTCAAAATGACCTGTAACATCATCTTTGTATACAAACTCTGTGCAGACACTCCATGACACATCAAAGCANAAAAAAAAATATTTTAGAGTATTTAGGTCTTCCTTGCATCTTCAGAATCTCACTGGGACGTCCTGGCTTATTTTTTCTGACTGCTCCCAACAGCTTTCTCTCCCGAAGTTCATCTCCAAGATGGTAAGATGTAAAGAAGTTGTCACATGTGATGTTGTGACCTTGCAAGTCCTTCAGTCATTGCTAATACCACACACATACCCTGATTCTTCCTAGATGCTCCTCCAGGTGGCTTTCCAGTATATAGTTGCATGTTCCACACATAACTGGGTTTTGCATCACAGACTGACCAAAACTTTTATGCCATATTTTGTAGGCTGCTTGTTTGACATACTGTATACTGTCGGAATGGATAGCATCTTCTCAATGGAATGAGGCACTCATCCTGAGTATCATGGAGGCCAGGATTATACAATAAAAGCTGAATTTGGACCCATTTATCCCAGACATCTCTGATTGCTCAAAGTCTGTCTTTCTCTTGTCAACAAGTCAAGTCAGTTGGATCCAGTGGCTTCCATTTTTCTTGAAAGATACTCCTCCCCTCTAAATTGGTCATGTCAAGGATTATCTTCTCTACGGGTTGGGATATGAAAAGCTGAAATGCTGATTCAATATCATCAACTCTTGTGACAGCAAATCTTGTTGGATCAAGAGTCATTTTGATGACATTAGAAAATGACAATCTGCCTCGGCTTTGGTGATGTTGACCGTTTTATTTTACCATCTTTGTATGTCCATGTGCCCTCTGTGGGTGATAATTTTTGTGTTTCTTGGTTTTTATCTGATGAAGGCACACTGGCAAATGCATCCTCTGAATCCTCCTCATCATGGGAAAATTGATAACCTGGATCATCAATAGCATTGTCCTCTGGCTCTGTTTGATCCTCCATCTCTGAAATATTTTTATCTACATCACTATCCAAGTTCATGAGCTGTGATACAGCTTCTTCAACTGTAAATCGTCTGGTGCTCATTTCTGGTGCATTTTTCAAAGAAAGGGAATGGACACTGTGACAAGGACAGTGGAAAACAAGTCCCTCCTCCACACACACCTGGTTCTGAATGGCTTTTCAAAGGCAATCAAAATAAAGTATATCAAAGAGACACGTTTATTTTGGATTTAAGCAGCAACTTTGAGTCTGGGTCAAAATGACCTGAAACATCAACTTTGTATACAAACTCTGTGCAGGCACTCCATGACACACCAAAGTGTTCAGATTTTACACAGCAGTTTATGACCCTGGATGAGGAAAAGTCATAAAATTTCATCGGAAAAAAGTAAGGATAACCTGCATTTTGGTCAACACAAAAATTTAAATGGGTCAAATTGACCCGAAACATCATACAAGGGTTAATGTGATATTTATTATAAAAAGCATAGATAAAAATGGTAAACACACACAAAATATTGATTTTTTGCATAAAGTTTTATTCTGAAACTGTGTAAAACATCCAAAATTGGACTCAGTAACAAAAACATAGTTTTATACTGTTCTTTGGTTATATTTAAAGTACATCAAAAGTACAAACAAAAATACAAAAACATACAAAACTAATTCACAATATAACCTAGCCTTGTAAAAACCAGACCATCGGCCTTCACTTTGCTTCATACGAGGGTCTGGACTCTCTGCAATAGAGAAGTGATTCTTGCCGGAGGCGTGGCCTCTGCTGAAGTTCAAAATGATTGGATCAGTTGGCTGTGACGTATGCTGCTGTGAAGGAGGCT
>NW_013952611.1:954570-956315 GCF_001266775.1 Austrofundulus limnaeus
GGTCAGACTCATCTACAGTCCTGACTAATTTCATGTTGACCGGTGCAGCCGTTTTTGTGCTACAATTGACCAAAAATCACTGAAAAAAATTTAAAAAATAAACCGTACGAAAACAAAATGACTCCTGCTTACGCTTCGTGTGCGGGGGTCATAATAAACTACAAGCAGACACTGCACAGGAAATAGATGTCCTGTTCTCTGATTGGCCCAGACAATAATTCTCCTGAAGAAATCCATCTCAATGGGAGAAGTCCCAGACGGAGCAGAGAAGGGAAACTAGAATTGAGTGGAGCTGTGTAGGAAGGCAAGGGCCAGGCTAACTTGGGACAGACAATTAAAAATTTAAGAAATTAATATGTTTTCAGCAGTAAAACTGAACAACAGGAATGATTTAAATATCATTACTTTTTTAAACCGGTGGATTATTCATCTCCCTGCCTCTGGATTTCAGTTCTACTTATTTCCAGCAGCTCCATCAGTTTTTCTGACTTCAGAATTTGTTCTTCTGTGTTTTTCTTAATTTGATTTAGTTTCCATTTATCCTTGAGGAGTTTTTCTTTAATCAGTAATAATTCCTCAGATTTACTAAAACTGCTGTTTTCTGTCATTTCACTCTCCACAGACTGAAGTTCCTGTTTGTTTTCTGCTCTCTTGTTCTCCACGGCCTCCAGATCTGCTCTGAGCTCATCTCTCCAGGACTCCAGTCTGGTCTTCACCTCCATCAGGGTCTCTGCAGCAGCTCTGGTGTCCTGCTCCTTCAGCTGGACCTCCTGCTCCTTCAGCTGGACCTCCTGCTCCTTCAGCTGGACCTCCTGCATCAGCTCTGCTTTCTCACCTGTTGTTGAGATAACAGCCCACATCATGTTGTTACAGTGATGCAGATTCATATTTTTACCGTAACAATTCTCAGAGTAAAAACAAGGTATTTTATAGAGAAGACTCATTTATAAAACATAAAACATGCAGGGTTCATCCCACTGCTCTTCACCCTGCTGACTCCTGACAGCTCCAGCACCACAACATGAAGTTTGAGGATTGTACAACTGTAGTGGATGTCTTCAGTAACAACAGCCCAACTACAGGAACAAGAAGTGAACCAACTGGTCCAGTGGTGTACAAATAACACTCTTCTCTGAGTCACTCAACAACAGGACTGCTGAACAGATTAATTGACTGATGCTGAAATCTGTTCGTCACCTAGATCATGTGGATTTTACTTCAACTGTCATGATTTGTCAGTTTTCACCTTGGTTTTCCTTGTGTTTCTATGTTCCCCAGTGTGTCTCAGCCCAGCTGCCCCTTATTTGTCTGATTAGTCACCCTCGTGTTTCTCCCCAGGTGTTCTCAGTTTGTCCATTAGTTGTCAGTGTATTTGTCCTGTCTTGTCTCAGTCTGGTGTCAGATCCTTGTCAACTGTTTATGTGTTCTGTTAGATGTTCAAGTTCTTGTTTCAAGCCAAAGTCAAGTTTTTGTATTTTGTTTGCTGTCACATCAGCCTCTTGTTTTCATTAATTAAATACTTTTTCCACYTCACTCAGTCCTGCATCTGGGGTTCAAACCAACCTAGCCAACACATTACAGCAACTTTATTCTAGCAACAAATTACATTTCAATTTTCCTCAGTATGCCTTGAAAAACAAATACTTTATTGAGTTTACCTCAGAGACGTCACAACAGAATGATGCTCTAACAGAAGACTTTAGAAACAAGTTACTGCAAAATACGTTTTTTCATAATTATTATTT
>NW_013952611.1:957315-959507 GCF_001266775.1 Austrofundulus limnaeus
TCAATAACTAAAATAACTTGAAATGTGGAACTTTTTTTAACTATGGTAATGTTAACTACTCAGTTTCCTCTGACAAAACAACATTTAGAAAATGCTGTTATTGGCTGGTTTTTAACTAGGACAGGCTATAAAATAACAATACATTATGTTGTTTAGTAACTTTGCTTAGACAATATACATCTGTATATTTCTACCTTTCCATCAGGTCCAGCTTCTGGTTGGAGTTCCTCTTTCAGCTCCTTGTTTTGGACTCTTGGTTCTTCATTTGGAACAAAGTTTTTAAATAAACCTGAAAAACATAAAGCCATTTGATAAAATTTGAACAGAAATAGAGCTGAAGTGTAACATTTTAAAATGTAACATAACTCACTTCTCCATGAGGCCAAAACCCAAACAGATGCAATAACCCAATGGCTATAATTCATATTATTTCCTGACACTGGAGCGGTTCTGCAGCAACAATAAAACAGAAACATGCAATTATTATTCTTAAAAAGACATTTCCTGTCAAACACAAAGGTCAACTGTGATGATTGTTGGAACAGTTTGTTTTACTTTTTTGTTTGAGTTTTTAAGCTAAGATTTAAAAAGTCTGTAGCTTTTCGTCTGTAGACTTTAAATGAAAGCCTTGAATGTTGGCAGCAACAGATCTTTAGGATCTCAAACAACACAGACACAGGTTAATTATTTTATAACATAATGACAAGGCCTGGAAGCACAATACATAAATAAATTAATTAATTAATTAATCAATAAAAAGCCATTTTGTAAAAAAATATTTAGTACATACCAGCTCTGCTGCAAAAATATATTTTTTAAATCAAACACGTTTTTCTTTAAAGAGTAAGTAGTTTGATAATCAGCAGGATCACAGTCCTCAACAGAACCTGGACTTTGGTCCTTCTCTGTAGTAAAGCAAGGTGTGTTCACTCGCTTTATTAATATTTATTGTGAGAACAAAATGTCTTACTAAAGGCCCTGTCACACTAGACAACTTATGCCAACTTATGAACATTTTAAAGACGTCTATGTTGAAGATGGAAACGAAAAAATACAACAGGAAGCTTCTTTTCGGCGTGTACATAATGTAATTCTAACAAATTCATCAAATACTGTATATAGCTTTTATTAACAATTTAGAAATAAAACAGGACAAATAACCTTCTAGTTTTTTTGTTTTTTTTTACAGAGAGGCACTAGGCAGGGATGTCCACTGTCCCCCTCACTGTTTGCTATTTTTTTAACTTTTAGCATCAGCAATAAGAGAAAATGCAGATATTAAAGGCATACAATGTAAGAACATAGAACATAAAATCAGTCTTTATGCTGATTATGTTTTACTTCACCTTAAGCACTCAGAAAACTCCTTATCTAAGGTTATTGACTTAATAAACTTTCTCATTAGTTTCTGACTACTCTATAAATTGGTTAAAACCAACAGTTCTTTCAATTAACTGTTTTTAACAATTGTCTTAATACACGACTGCAGTCCGGTAAAATTACATATTTGGGTATTATTATCTCTCCTAGACTGGAAGACTTAATAAAATTAAATCACATCCCACTTTTAAAGAAAATTGACGATGATCTTACTAGAATTTTCCATCTAGTAACTAGATGGAAAATTCTACCCATATCACTTATGGGAAGAGTTCCTTCAATTAAAATGATGGTACTACCCAGAATAAATTATTTATTCTCAATGATACCAAATAAACCTTCACCTTTCTGGTTTAGATCCTTGGATTCTTTCATTTCTAAATTCCTTTGGAACAATAAAACCCCGCCATTAGCCTCAAAACACTACAGAAAACTAAAGATAAGGGAGGGCAAGATCTTCCCAACTTTTACTAATACTTTTTAGCCAACAGGCTACAATACATTTCAAAGTGGTTAAATCCTAATACATTAGATGAATTTTGGCTATATATAGAACAAACCTTATGCCATAACATTAAGATTYCTGATCTTCCATTTATTAGCACTAACATAAAAAACATGAGTGCTTTAATGCATCAATATCAGCTCATCTCTGGCAGCTTGGTGGGAATTTCTAAAAATGACAAAACTTCACAAATCCCATGCAGACAAACACCCATCTGGAACAATCCTGACAGAATAATATGTTAAACTTTTCAGGTTGGACGGGTAAAGGAATTGATCGTTTAGAACATATATATTAAGGTGCAGAC
>NW_013952611.1:960507-962295 GCF_001266775.1 Austrofundulus limnaeus
TGTGGCAGGGCTCACTCTTGGTCCTTCCTTGCGCTGTCGGCGGCTGGGTGGGCACTCTTGGCCGAACCTTCCTTGTTGGGGTTCGGTGTCCTCTTTAGGTTGCGGGCTGGCTGTGGGACTGGGGTCCGGTCTTGGGAGTCTGGATGGCTCTGGGGTGGATGGATTGTTGATCCCGTTCTCTGGTGGTCCCCTGGGCTCTGTTTTTGTCCGTGACCTGTGCCCCCCCGGGCCTGGAGGTCGGTCAAGAGGAGGTGGCATTTGGACTTCACTCCCTGGGTGGGTTTCGGGGAGCGGGGGGTCCTTCCGGGGTCAGTAGTGGAGCTGACTCCCTGTGGGAGCAGTTTGTTCCCTCAGTTGTTTTTCTCCCCCACCCCCTCCTTTTCAATTCCACTCATGTAGGGTTTTTGGGACACAGGTGCATTGCAAGAGCGACAGTTTTACATCTCTGTTTGACATAACCACCTGAGCCGAAATTTTATTATGCACTCCAGATATTCAATTACATCTTCATGACATTCACATATAGTAACTTGGGGTGGGCACTCTATGGCATACAAGGGGCGAGAGGGGATCCCTCTCGCCGCTGGTGCCTGTGTCCACCCCCAAGGGTTCCTTGTAGACATTTAGGTTTTTTTAGGTTGGAGTGGGGGTGGAGGGAAAATTCGCACAAAGCTGGCCTCTGCTCCTCTTCTTACCTATCTTAATTGCACTTTAGAACAACATGCATCAACATCACATCTGGGGGTGGGGGTGTATCGGGGTCTTTCTTTTTTCCTCTCTTGACCTCCCCCGATCTCCGATTGCCGTATGGGGGTGGGGTTCGAAGAAGGGACAGACCGTCTGGTGGGGGCCTGGGCTCTGGATGGACTCGGGGGCCTGGGAGTGCCTGGGGGGCTGGCGGTCTGTCTTCCCCAGAGTTTTTCAGACTCTCAGATTGCGGCCCCTAGTTGCCACAGATGGCACGCTGGCTGGGGTGGCTGCTGGGGCCTGGTTGGTGGTCGGCTGGGGTGAGAGCTTGGCCGTTGGTAGTGTGTGGGGGTGGCCGGGGTTGTTGTTTTGCTGCGGCAGGGGGCCAGTCGGCTGACCTGGTACAGCCTGGGCTGTGCCTTGGCGGTCTACTCCTCTCCACCCCAGAATGAATGGGTTTACCTCCTGGGTTTGGATATGACATGCCCTCTGTAGGTGGCGGGTACATGTCATGGACCCGAGGGGTATAGAGTATGTAACGGGTGTGTGAGTGGAGTGTGGCATTCATCTTGTTTGTCTTTGAAAGAGTGGTTGTGAGAATGAGGGTGGGACTGTATGATTGTGTTTGTGTATGATTGGGTATTTGTCAAGCTGGGACTCGGGCTGCCCTCTAATATGGTTCACCTGAGGGACCACTGCTAATTGTGGGCTTTTGCCCCTCGGCCGCACTGCCCTCTGGTGGGTTGGGCCTCTGCCCGCCGGCCTGATGGCTGCCTGGTGGGGCTTGGGTCCTCTGGCCCTGTCGGGCCTAGGCCTGGGGGCGGGGGTGCACCCTGGGATCCGGGTCTCTGTTTCCATGCCTGAATCTGTTCCAGCATGGCGGGGGCAGGCGTGGCCTGTGGAGTCGTCACTGTTAGCCCTGTGGGTTCTGCGTGTGGTTGCTGGTGGGGCACTCCTGGTTTTCTCCTATCTTCCTCTCTAGGGCGTGAGTGGGCGGTTCTTGCTGTGCAGGTGGCCTTGGGGGCTCAGTGCTTGGGGCCTCTCTCGGGATCGATGGCTCTGGTCCCCCTTATGTCTGCCTTGGGTCTTGGGGGTCGGGTC
>NW_013952612.1:0-531 GCF_001266775.1 Austrofundulus limnaeus
ACACACACACACACACACACACACACACACACACACAGCAGGCCGGTTCCCCCTCACCTGTACATCATAAACACAAAGTAATGGCTTCATTTGGCCAGCATGGCTGGGTCCTGCAGACCCATGGGTCAGCCTGGACCTGGGTCCTGCAGACCCATGGGTCAGCCTGGACCTGGTTCCTGCAGACCCACGGGTCAGCCTGGACCTGGTTCCTGCAGACCCTGGATCAGCCTGGATCTGAGAGTGTTCTGGTCCAGAAATGGAGGCTCTGACCCCCCCTCCCTCTCTGTGACAGTGCCTGCCTGAGAGCTTGATGTGGTGTCAAGGCCAGGTGCAGTGGTGGCTCCGCTCCTTTTAGCATTCCACACAGACCAGATCCAGGTTCTGACAGGCTGGGTCTGTGGGGACGGGCTGAGTCCAGACGCTGTTCTGACCCCGCTGCCCTCTGTATGTTGTTTACCTTCAGCTGTTGGCACTCGCTCAAAGAAAAGTAGAAAAAAAAAAAACAATGTTCGTTTCTACCTTTCCCAGACA
>NW_013952612.1:7495-8845 GCF_001266775.1 Austrofundulus limnaeus
TAAATGTATGAATCATATGGTGAAAAACTGACTTTGAAAAATAAATATGTTCTTTTTTTCTTATAAAAAGCTAAATAAAACAAAAATATTGGTGGTAATTTCTGACTGTGTAACTTTACAAAAGGCAGCCCATACCGGGGGTCACTGGGTGGATGAAGGAGGGTCAGAAGAAGGATAGAAAGCCTTCATAGTGGCAGATCTGACTGGACTCTGACTGCTGATGGTTTCCTGCTCACTGCTCTATTCTTGGCGAGCATTAGTGCATGAGTAATTATGGAGAATTATTCAACAGGAGCATGATTATGCAGAAGGCTTTTAAATGACAGACAAATCTGTTGCATTATGTTCATTGTTTTGCAAATGCAGTGATGATTCTGTTATCAGTCTGCTGCTCTGAAACACCTGTTTTGTCTAATTAAAGCTCACTCTGACATGGGATTGGGACTGTGGCAGTAACCTGACTGTTGACTGCTTGACAACTTAAAAAAAATCTTTGTTTTCATTTTATATTTGGACCAACCACACCATGTGGACAGCACACGTTAGACTAGACCATGGGAGTGGATTTWAAATTTATGCATTCTGCTAATTGACTTCAGGAACCAGTAGTTTATTTTTACCATCATCCCAGGCATAATGTGTTGTTTCACTCAGACACCTACAGTCCTGCTGGTCCTAAAGCTCTGTTTCTGCTCAAAGTACCATCTCAGATTTTATTATGATGTCATTTATTTACTTTATTCGTTGGTAGTTTTTTGCACATAAAGGATGTCTGTAAATGTCATCCTGTGTTTGGGAAAATAAGAACTGTTAATTTATATAAAATATTTATATTTATTTATTAAATTAAAACCTAACTGAATATGATGTTCTTATTTCAGTTAAATTCAGTTGTTTTGTACACCAAATTACAACAAGTCATACTGTACTACATACTATGTTACATACAAAACTACATACTATACTTTATACAATACTACATACTATAATACATACAATACTACATACTATACTTTATACAATACTACATACTATAATACATACAATACTACATACTATATTTTATACAATACTACATACTATACTTTATACAAAACTACATACTATAATACATACAATACTACATACTATACTTTATACAATACTACATACTATATTACATACAATAATACATACTATACTTTATACAATACTACATACTATACTTTATACAATACTACAGTCTATACTTTATACAATACTACATACTATATTACATACAAAACTACATACTATACTTTATACAATACTACATACTATAATACATACAATAATACATACTATACTTTATACAATACTACATACTATACT
>NW_013952612.1:10626-12505 GCF_001266775.1 Austrofundulus limnaeus
ACTCCATACTATACTTAATACTATACTACTTTTTATACTACATAAAATACTGCATGTTATACTACATACTGCATTACATTTAATACTAAATACTACACTACATACTATACTTTAAAATATACTCCATGCTATAATACATACAACATTTCTACCAACACACATAGGTACAGCCTTTTCTTAGGAGACAGAGGTTTACTAGAAGGGACAACAAGATCACAGGTAAGATCAACTTGATGTTAGAAGTATAACTGGAGGCCAGAAGCCTACAGTAGGTCAGTTTTCTAACTTTAACTCTCTTGAGTTCAAAGGTCACCCAACTTTACACAGTAGTGTACAGTTTTAAGATGAAACTGTATCAAGAGATAAAGAGAACTTTATCAAGAGACTGACAGAAACCAGACAGGAGACGTCCATCAGCTCAGTTAGTGGTTCAACTTTTTTCTATTTGAAACATTTAGTGAAAATCCTGTTCTTGAAAAGAGTGTCTTGTTCCAGCTCTGTTAATGCGTTAGTGTAGCACAGTTACGACTAAATAAAGGCTGCAGAAACAGTAGCAGACTTTAAATGGATAGAAACACCCTCTGTGCTTATCTGCATTCATCAGAATCCTAAATGGAGAACAGTAAAGATGAGGAACAAAGAGAGCAAAGTGGGTCCATTTGGGCTGAATGGTAGTGTCAGTAAAAAGGATGTCAGCCGTGACTGCATGTATAAATACTCTCTTGGGATTAAAGTCAATAATCCATTAAATGGACGCCAAGCATCTCTTTTGTCCCTCACTGTTCAGTTTTGGGCAGCAAATAGCATCTGATTTTTATTCATTGGTTTCTGTCACAAAGAAAGTTGGTAAAGAATGTCACAGCAGTTTTCTCCCTCACACAGAAGACTCCTGCTCTTTGCATAAACGCCGGACGATTTGACCCAGAAAAAAACGGGGGAGCAGGAGAAGAATCTGATCTTGAAGAAAATCTTAAAGAGATGCACAGAAGAGGGAAAATCCCCCTGGATAAGCCGTTCTGGTTTGAAACCGTCTCCCCGGTTATGAGCTGACAACACACCGCCTTATTATACCCGGTTTTCTTTTGGAACAGATCTGCAAAGGTATTTTTAAATTCTCCACAGGTTGTGTCTAACTGGAATCCTGGAGTATGAGCTGGTCACAGCGTCTCAGTCTGATGAGATTCATCTTTCCTTTCTTCCTGCAGATTGAAGCTTGACAATGTGACAAGTTGAAAACAGCTTACATTTGCCATCAGAGTTGGGCTTTGAGCAAACGCTGTGAACGCAGCTGAGGGATAATGACACAAATCTAAGATCATCTCCTGCATGGAAATATTGGACTTCTGAAGGAGACAATTTTAAAAACAACCCCAGTTTATGGCAACATGAATTTTATTGTTTTTTATAAGTAGTTCTGACTGACCTGACCTGTCCTTCTCTTGTACATTACCTGAAATGTGAAGCCAAACACGTCATGAACCTTTAATAAAACTCACAAGCTGCGTTTCCACTGCAAATGTGCGCAAACCTTTGTCGATATTCCGTTAATATCGAAAAACACAGTTTTGCAACTGTGGTGTTTCCATTAAGTAAGAAATGCTATTAAAATCACGCGTGAATACGTTTGTTCTCGTGATAAGTCATTACAAACATGGCGGCGATGGATGTAAACACATAGCATGTTGCTACCACGACACTAGCGCTCATCATCAGAGGAGACGTCGGCGTCTTTTATCGAGGCTTTCCAGAGAAAAGTCCCTACTTGGGAGCGGCTACGTATGCTGTGTGGGCCACGAGCGCCACCTTGAGGGCCTCAAAAGAACAACAGTTTTTAACTTTGGGCCGTAGAGGGCCATGGGACCGCATTGATTTAGAATAA
>NW_013952612.1:12515-14779 GCF_001266775.1 Austrofundulus limnaeus
ATGCGAAAAAAGTGTTTCCATTGCAGTTTTGCGAAAAACACCAATTTTGATACGGCCGAAAAACCACCTCATCCTAGCACAAAATCATTTTGTCGAAAAACGTAATTTATTTCGAAATTGATGTGTTTCCATTGAGCAAATTTATTTTCGAAATTCTAATTTGCGCTTTTTCATGGTCACTGGAAACGCAGCTACAGACAGTAATCATCAGGCTTGCTTCTACAACACATTCACTTTTGGACTTAACTTGATTACATATAGTCTTCACAACCCAATGATATGTGAAACCATAAACTGTCTGCATGCATCCATCTCAGAAAACGATGGTAGTGCTTTCGTTAGTCATCGTCCATCACATTGAAGGATGTCTTGAGTGACTCAGCAGTCATATTCTGGCATGACAGTCACAATCACAGTGGACACAGACATAAGCTCTTGTTGAAATAATTGCCTGCGACTGCTGATTCTTTTTTCTCTGTTGTCATCTGACCTTCAGCTGCTGAATGCAGTGCTCCTTGCTCTTTTTCATGCCTTTGTAGACAAGCTGTTGCCAATCGTATCTGTCGGCTTCAAGCTGCTACTAATTTTGTGGTTCGATGTTAGTTGCTTTAAGGTCACACCTGCAGGTATCCAGTGCTGTCCCGTCTACTGGACTGTGTCCTGTGGCTAGCTCTTCATTCAGTATGCCTTTGGGAATGTGGCCATCCTGCATGCAATGCACATGACCAAGGAGCCCATTCTCATGCCTCCCGCGTCAACATATTGACGCTTGACCAAGCGTCCGTTCTGTACGAGACGAAGTGGAGGAGGACGAGTCCCTGAATACAGACCCTAAAGTTAACCAATAACCCTGATCCCTCATGTTAACCATTCTCCCAGACCCTAAATTTAACCTAAATTAGCTATGTACAGCCTATCCCTGACCCCAGTCTCTCAAATTAACCAATATCCCTGACCACAGAACCTAAAGTTAACCATTAATCCTGATTCCTCGTGTTAACCACAGACCCTAAAGTTAACCGTTAATCCTGTAACGCAACCCGGTAAAGCCGTGGGCAGCAAGGATGGACGCACGGGGTACCCCCCGCGCGTCAACATATTGACGCACGGGTGGTACCCCGTGCCCAAGCGTCAATATGTTATGAGTCCAACATGAGAATGTGTTAGACCAAGCCATCGGAGTCAACGTTAACAAAGGTGTGTACTTTGTMAGCCAGGATGTTGCAGCACAGCAACATGATTATGCTGTCCTTCCATTTGATGTTGAGGATGCGTCGGAGACAACAGAGGTGGAATCTCTCGAAACGGTTCTCCTGCTTGGCTTAGGTAGTCCAGGCTTCACTGCCGTAGAGAAGGATACAGAGAACACATACCTGGTATGCCTGGAGCTTGGTGGTTGTTGGACCACACCTTCTTACTCAGTCTAGCCATCACACTGGCAGCTTTGGTGATCCTCTTGTCTATCTCTCTGTCCACAGAAAAGTTGTTGCTGACGATGGAGTCAAAGTAGATGAAGTGATTGYTGACTTCTAGGAATTCATTGTTGATGGTGATAGATGGAGGTGCAGGAACATTTTGACCCATGACATTCTGTTTCACTGCATTTCTGCTTTAAAGGGGCAATATTGTGTAAAATCGACTTTTTTGAGTTTTATATCATGTTATAATGTTATCGTCTCATAAAAAGCATGCCCAAAGCCTTGCTCTGACTCATTCATGCATGTTTGAGAAATCCTGCAGTGTTTTTAGGAAGCCATGCTGAGGAGCCAAATGACAGGTGGGGACCGGAAATGCCTTTTGGTACCAGAAACACCCCTGGGARGTGCCTTTAAGCTGAATTCCTCATGGCAGAGCACATCTCCCCACCCCCCACCCCACACACCCTGCCCATGACTCCTGCAGGCTCTCGACAGTAACAGAGCAAAGTGAAAGTGAAACTTAACTGTCTGCTGAGCTCCTAACACCACTTCTCACTCAGTGAAGCTCTTTTTTAGATTCAAAATACCTTTGAGGAAATGTATTTTCAGATGCCAAGTAAACCGCATCATAGCGCACGCACGACCCCTCCCCCCTCCCCACCGAAATGGGCGGGACAGAAGTGGAAGGTGGTTCTTAAAGAGACAGAGGCCAATTTCAAGGCATTTAGAAGAGGAAGTGATGAGAAGATAAGTTTATTTGACAATGCAAAATATCTAAAAAAAAACCTCTTTAAAAATGCATGAAAACACACTGCAAGCTCCTTTATGTAAAAAAAGAGATCATAC
>NW_013952612.1:14892-16598 GCF_001266775.1 Austrofundulus limnaeus
AAAAACATAACATTGCCACTTTAAATCTGAAAAAAGTAAAATAACTATAAATTTCTTCAGTATTACACAATAAAGTGTATATTTTAAAGAAAGTTTAGTGTACAATTAACTCCTTAAAATAACAAGGTGTTAAAATTACACTTTGTTTTTTACTATGTACCCAAGAAGGCCACAGGCTGGGATTCAAACTGGCAACCCTTTCGTTGAAAGGCAACATCTGTACCAACAAAGTCACGTTGATTCTCTGATTAATGTCCTCTTTACCCACTCTGAGTTTRGGTAGATGTCCCTCACCTGACATCACACTTTCTTTGTCTGACAATGACTAATCAAGGAGTTCTGTTCAGGTTTCTGATCATTTTTCTACAGTTTCTACATCAAAATGTTGGCACATTGTCAGCTTATATTGTTACAAAAGCCTCTTTGACAAAAAGTTGATGACTGCTATAATTTCAGGCAGCAGCAAATCTTAGCAGAAAAATTCTACTTTTCATGAAGTTTTTCACTGTTTCCTAAAGTTTTCCAGCTGGCGGTATGTTGGTGTGAAACCTCCTCCAGCCCTGACCGAGCTGTGTGCTGCCCACACAGGAGCTCAGGGACCAGGAAACATGGCTAACAAGAACTTACTGTTACAACTAATGTATCCCAGCTCCGCTCACCTTGTGCTCGCTTCACTTTGTTCACATGACCTCTGGATATCAATATCCTAATTTGCTTATTTAGCTCAAGATGTACATTTAACAGCAAAGTTGGAAATGCTAAACAATGATTTATTTACCCAATTAAAGCTGTGAATAATTAGGTAGAAACAATGAAAAAGGCAGGTGGGGAGTTTCTCTGGTACACACAGGTTATTGCCTGATGTAGTAGAACACCAGGGTCTATTAAGTGCATAAATTAGCAGTGAGGCAGCATGCTGCTGATTTACTGTACGTCCCAAAACCACAGAATCATTACTGGAAGATCTTCCCCACATTACAGTTTACCCTTCAACATACTGGAGCATGTTTTCTTTTTCAAATGGATTAACTCTCGTGCTGTTTTTCTTTGCTGCAAATTATGAATAATGGAACATGAAAGTGTAATTATTTTCTCATTGCACACGGTGGATGTGGATTAATTTAATAAAGAAGAAACAAGACCTCTGGTGTTGTGAAGCATGCTAACAAACATCAACACTCCTTTTTAACACGTTTCTGTCTGATGTCACCAGTGTGTYTGTGTGTGCATGTTTTTGTTACCTGGTGGGGACATTTTTTGACCATTTTCGCAGTACACACACCTTGGTGAGGACCCACTGTTCTTAAAGTGATCCCCGATTAGTTGTAACATTAGACTTTATTTAATAAACATATACTTTAACTGTAAAATAAAGACTGTAAAAATACTGTAGGCTGTTTATTTTTTTATCATTTTTAAACTGAAAGTTTAAAAATATATTTTAACACAGACGGGGCCATTTTATTTACACGCAAAGCATTCTGGGTAAATGATGACGTGGATAGGTCCTCGGTGTGAGGCTGCTAGCGAGCTATATCCACCCTGAAGGTTAATCTTGGACAATATCTGATGATTGACTCTTTTAAATGAAACCAGAGAGCGTTGACAGAGAGGAGAAGGTATCCTGGAACTGAAAATATAGATGGAGGACCTCAGTTTAGCTTGTTTGTCGTGCTAGCGCCGAGCTAATACATATAAGGCAAAAT
>NW_013952612.1:22367-25388 GCF_001266775.1 Austrofundulus limnaeus
GCTGTAGGAAGTGTTCAGAGGCTGTTATTTCTGTGAAAGGAGGAACTACTAAATATTGACTTGAGGTTTTTTATGGTGCCCAAATTTATGAACCTGCCTAATTTTGTTTAACCAATTATTGCACATTTTCTGTAAATCACATAAACTTCATTTCACTTCTCAAATATCACTGTGTTTGAAAATTAACAAGGCTGCCCAAACTTTCGCTATATTTGTTGGGATGACAATACAATATTTCTCAATATCACAAAGTCTGTCACAATACGATTTTAATACAGCTCACAAGTCTGCAATTGATATGGTGAGATGTCCATCCAACATAAATGATTGTGTTAGATGGACAAATGATTTGGATCTATATCAAGAATATGATTACYATATGGATCATTTCTTTCATTTTACTTTGATGTAACTGATTTAATCTCTATCTCAACTCGGAGTGGTGTATTATTACACACCAAAGACCTACCACAGGTTCGCACATACCAACCCCACAGATTAGGTTAAAAACTGTCCTACATTCTTGGTAAAAAAAAAAAATCCCCTTTTATATTTCTCCTCTGTCCTCTTCAGTTTTCAGTGTTCTGCAGGACTAGGAAAGATGTCTTCCATTAAATCCAGTTTGGCTCACAGAGACAGATGGTGTGATGTAACAGTGCTGCACCTTCACCTTCGACTTCATACTCTAACCTCTTCGAAAGCAGAACATTTTGTTGTGGCTCTCCCAAAACTCCCTATATATCCAGAGACTTCACTTTTGCCTTCATGGTATTATGTTAGACACTGAGTCAGACCGAGGTCCTCAGTTTACATCTCAGGTCTGAAAGTCTTTCTGCAACATCCTTGGAGCATCGGTCTGTCTCTCATCTAGTTTTCTGCCTCTGTCCAACAGACAAGAAGCATTACATTGTATCCAGTCTGTCTCCTATAATCCTATCAGAAATGGTCATTTCTGTTTGCAGATTCTTTATCAGTATCTCAGTGCTCGTTAGCATCACTTCACACTCTGGTTCTGGGTCTGGTCGTGCAGTCCTCCTCAGCCAGCCCAGGCAGGTTCTGGTTTTGCCTGAAGACAATATTATCCAGACATGACTCAGAGAACTTAGAGAAACGGACAGACTATAAGTGTTAGTTAAAATATTTTATAATCACGCTCCAAAACTGCTCCTATGAAACACGTTGTACTCCAAACCTGTTAAGKAGAAGACCCCCATCATGAGGACTTTTTAATAACAATATCCCAGTTTACTTTTCAGAAGTGCTCTCCCCCTGTGAATGTTTTGTTTCAAGTTCACTGATAACAGTGGATGAGAGAAGTGGGCTGAAGTATTTGATTAAATTAGCTTTTACAGTTTATTGTTCAATAAGTTTGTTTTTTTTTTTTTATCTCAGACAGGATGTGTTTAGGTAAGGCCAGCCTACAGTTCGTGTCATCTCATCACTGATGTTCATGAAGCAACATCAGCTCTTCCTTCTTCATGATTTTTGATGCATGGATGGATGGATGGATGGATGGATGGATGGATGGATGGATGGATGGATGGACGGACGGATGGATGGATGGACGGACGGATGGATGGACGGACAGACAAAGTTACTGTTAGTCATCTGATCTCAGGCTAAATCATTTAATTTGTTAATGTTTAGCTTTAAATAAATACAGAACTGTTTAACTGCTAAAACTGTGACGTGAATAAAAGTTGGACTGTAAAGGATAATACTTCAATGTGTACTAACCCTCTCAGACAACAAATCAAACTTCTGGGGGTAGCTTTGAGTCAAGTTTCTGCCTCTTTTCATAAAAATAAGTCTTTTTCCTGCTCAAGGTTTAATTACATGACAGTTATCAACCCCAGAAAAACAAAACCCTGATAATCCTATTATTCATGCCACTCAACCTCTGTAAGTCCTCCTACCGTTTTCTCACGTTGTTTTACCATAAAATGATATAATAGCCCATTAAACACTGTGCAGTGTGTGAAACTAAACGCTTGTGTTAACGAGAGCCGCTGAAAATGTTGATGTGTGGAATCTGACAGGCTGCAGCTCCAAACAGTTTTCTCTCTTTCATTTGGTCCAGACACCGAAGAAAAGAAGAAAACTCATTAATCAGGTGAAACCATGAAGAACAGTTTGGACAGAACTGTTGATAATGATGATGGTGATGATGATGATGATAATGATCATTTGAATGGCTCTGATCAGAAAGCCACATGAATTCTGTGAGTGCTAATGTGACAGCAGCAGTTCTGAGAGAGGAAACATAATAATCCAGATCTGAACCAGCACAAAGATTTGGTTTGTTTGGAACAATAAACTGATGACGGGATGTCTYCATTCTCTCAAACTGACCCTCAATGAAATGATTTAACTCTCATCTTGTAATCCTGAGGCTGTGTTGGAGCGCAGTTTGAGTGAAGAAGGGCATGCAGTGTTAAACAGTTGTTACATTTATTGTGAGACTGCTTGTTATAGAAAAAAGAAGCAGTCAAAAAAACAAAGCTTTTCTATGGGAGCGTGTCCTGAACACCTTCAGCATGAGACCACCACAGGTCCAATTTATCACTGCAAATCCAGGTGTTTAACACTTACCTTCTTGAAGCAGTTTAACCATAGAAAACCAAGATTTATTGTTAAAAAGTGCAATAAATGGATACATGACAGCACACTTGCTAGCATTGTTACTTCAAAATGAAGGTCACAGGTTCAACTCTAGGCTGTGGGATCTATACATTCATCCTGTGTGTGGTGTCCGGTCTGAGTGTAAAAACATGTATGTTAGAGTAAAAGATGAAACCAAACTCTGATGAGTGAATGCTTGTCTGTCTTACACTCCACTCCTGGTCCAGTATCTGCTGTGTATAAACCCTTAACCTGTTGTATGTAAACCCTTAACCTACTGAGCCCCTAAAGGGACATGGAATGGGAAAAAAACTATCTCYTTCCCACCACTAACTAAGTCGTGCGCACCAGTTAGTATCTCGTTCCCACCAGTTAGTGAGTCATGCGCACGAGTTAGTA
>NW_013952612.1:26089-30331 GCF_001266775.1 Austrofundulus limnaeus
TATGTGACTGGGAAGTATCCCCAGAGGAAACCATGTCAGACCATTGACAAATTCAGTTTAAGCTGAAGATGGGAAAACCATACCCAGTCACATACAGAAACCCAAAAAACCCTGACTGGAATCTGTTTATCAGCAGTTTATCCCAGTTGATGGGTGGGAGAATTGCTAGGATCAAAACTGTGCAAGACAGAGGTCACAAGCATGACTGTTGATGTGCAAACTGCCTTTAAGTCTGCCTGTCTGCAGAAAGTCTGGAGGCCGTCAAAGCAGCCAGCCTGGTGGACTCCAGAGTTGTCTGGCCTGCGCAAGACAGTAAGATTTAAATGGCAAAGGTACAGGTCCCAACCAAATAAAACCAAGTGGGAACAGAATGTACAGTCCCACAATCACTATAAAAGTGTTTTAAGGGAATGTAAGAGACTTTCTTGGACAAAGTTTTGTGAAGATGRTAAAGGGCCTGGTGCCTCTTCTAAGCTTTAAAAACTTCTCAGAAAGGATTCAGTCCACTATCTATCCTTCATTATTCCAGCAGAAGGATCGACAGTCACACAGACAAGTGTGCTTCAGCATCTCCTCCAGGTACACTATCCTGGGGCAGAAGAGACTAAACAGCCTGTCACAGTTGCTAACTCAAATCCAACAGAGGACGACTGTAACAGAGCTGCAAGTAATATTACTAGAGGCAAAGTAAAATGGGCAATTAATAGGTTTGACCCATTCAAAGCTTGTGGTCCAGGTGGTATTTTTCCAGCTCTTCTCCAAAGAGGACTGTAATTGCTTCTGGACACAATTACTAGAATATATGTTGCTTGTCTAGCAAATGGCTATGTACCAGTTGGGTGGAGGACAGCAAAGATTGTCTTTCTGCCCAAACCTGGCAAACCAACATATAAAGAAGCAAAATCTTTCAGACCCATCAGCTTAACATCTTTCTTGCTGAATGGAATGGAGAGGTTACTAGGTTGACATGTAAGGGATGGTGTTTTAATGCGATCACCTTTAAGTCCTAAACAACATGCATATCAGGCAGGTATTTCTAGAGAAACAGCCTTACATGATGTTTTGAGAAGAGAACGCAGCCTGGCACGTGGACAATATGTGCTTGGCTGCTTTTTGGATATACAGCGGGCATTTGACAATGTAACCGTAGAAGCTATAGAAAGACCACTTGCCAGCAAAGGCATGGATGAGACAACAACAAATTGGCTTATTTTCATGCTTCAGACAAGGAAAGAATCTTCAACTCTGGGGGACTGTTCGATAACCATAAACCTCAGATGGGGCTGTCCACAGGGAAGAGTAATCTCGCCCCTGTGTTGGCTCCTAGTTTTTGACAGCCAACTAAATGAGTTGAACGTATCTAGACTCCATACACAGGGGTATGCAGATGACTTGGTCATATTTATAGAAGGTTTCTGCCTGGGTACTGTATGTAACCTAATGCAGAGGGGACTAAACATAGTGTCCAGATGGTGCCGTAAGCAGGAACTTTCTGTCAACCCGAACAAGACAGAATTGGTTCTTTTTACTTATAAGAAGACAAGGAAAGGTTACTCACCTCCAAAGTTAGAGGGTGTAGAACTCTTCCTGTCAGAGTCAGTTAAATTCTTGGGTGTCTAGACAGGAAACTTAACTAGAAAAGACATGTAAATGAAATGTGTAAGAAGGCAGCAATGTGCCTATACCAGTGCCGTAGAATTGCAGGTAGTCGTTGGGGTGCTACCCCAAAGGTTATCAGGTAGATTTACACAGCCGTAGTCCGCCCCATGCTATGCTATACTGCTTTAGTGTGGTGGGTTCGAGTCCAAGTTGGGGTGGCAAGAGTGATGCTCACCCATGTGCAATGAATGGCCTGCCTGAGCATCACAGGTTCCATCTGAACAACACCCATGGCAGCCATGGAAGTCCTACTGGACCTGGCTCCACTAGATTACATATCTTAGGGGAGGTCGCATCCAGTGCAGTAAGGCTACGCCAGTCTGGTAGGTGGAAAAGCCTATCTGACTCACAGCACACTAGAATAACTGCAGGACCTGGAGACAAAAAGAAAAAAATTGTATAGGTCTTCTGGACGGGTTCTTCTCTAATGAAACGTTTCGTCTCTCCTCCGAGAGACTTCTTCAGTCTGAGAGTTTCAGGCAAAATTCAGGCTTTTAAGCACTGCCTCCATGTGACTGATACTCACATCACATGGCTATTGTNGTACACTGGTTGGAGTCCAAACTGGGCACAATCTGCTCAACRGCTACAAAATGGTGATGAGACTCCATGACAATGGTCTGTGTGATGCCTGTGGCATTTAATTAGAGACCTCTTTGCACTACTTAGGCCACTGCCTGGCTCTGAGTGGTCAAAGGAAAAGAATTCTTGGGACCCCTTTATGGATCCTGAGAAGCTCAGAACAGAGTGTTTCTAACCTTGTGTCCTTCATCCGAGGGACGAGAAGGTTTGAATGAAGACCAGTGTCTTTTTGAGGAGAGCAATGGGCTCACTTAGGAGGCCTCCGCTCATTTGGATTTTATATCCATCCCCACTCACCATAACCATAACCATCTCGTTCCCACCAGTTACCAAGTCATGTGCACGAGATACCTCACAGAATATCTTTCAGATCATTTTGGACTAGCTGTGTGTTTACTGAAATAGAAATGTGTGACATAATTGAGCTTTATTTCCAGTTTGGCCTGAAATACAAACACAGGGCTGCGTTACTTGTTCTCCGATCGGTGCCGCAGCTTGGCGACAGTCTCGGAGCCTTTCCACCCACGGTTCCTGGATGTTTACGGTTTTCTTGATAACGGGGTAGTTTTGCTAAAGCTATCCAGCTGAAAATGAATAAAATCCAGATTAAACATTTAGGAGGTGTACGGCCTAGGTTGGAAGGCACTTTTCACTATGCCTGATAATATGAATTTAGGCGAAGCGCGGTTCAGAACCAACCACTGGCGCTGCAGATGTAGACACACTGTGCGTAACCTGAGATTTTCCTTAGAGTTTTTTTTAATTATTAGACTTTTTATTGCATAAATCAAATCCACGTTCTATTTCTATTTCAATTGAACAATATTTTAACACTTTGGCAGCGGCGCATTGTGATTAACAGCTGACTGCATCTCTGCCTTCATGTTTTTCCCTCTTCTCTCGTCCTTCTGCAAAGGAGGTAGAGACAAAAATAAGGAGGCATAATGTTGCAAATTGCAGACACTAAATAGCTAACGTTTGTAGATTTTTTTGTTTGTTTTTTATTTTAATTTTCATAAGGTAGGCCTAACTGTGTCAAAAGCGGGAGTGTGTGTGTTTCACGTTGTGCGCGCCCAGTGTGGGACAGATGCGCTGTTTTTCAGCACCATGCGCTCAGGTGTCCTGTAACGTGAGGTGCACTGACGCATCTGAGGCAGAACTTCAAAACCAACATGACAATAGCCACATGTAAAAAGAAAGTGACAGGTAAAAATTGATCATGACCCTGTCAGTCAAAATGACGGACAAAAAGTCTAGCGCAACCTCTGACTACAACATGTTTTAAAAGTTTAACCAAAATGATCTGGATTTTATTTATTTATTTATTTTCATATTTCACTGACAAAGGGGCCCTGCAACAAGACAAACATCCAAGAACCGCTGGAGAATAGCTCCGAGCGGGTGCTTGATCAGRGGCTTGAAATACAAAGCTGCCCCACCCCCCACCCCCGTTTGTTCTCCGATCGGTGCGCAGCTTGGTGACAGTCTTGGATTCTTTCCACCAGGTTTGCAACATTTCAGAGCACGAGCAGGGGCGCAGCTTCGATATCATGCCGCTGTAGCAAGAGGAAATCCAGCAGCGCACTCGCACTGCACCTCAGACTCGCTCCAAAGCCTCGTGTCCTTCTTCACTGTGCTGTCACCTCCTGGAGATGCATTCATTGTGGTGTCTAGATCATCTGAAATGATGATCAGATAGGAATCTTTTATTTATTTTAAATTAAAAAAGACACCGCCTCCTTTATGTAGACCTGCTCCATGCGTAAAGATGAAGCTGATGAGTGTGATGTGTGATGCCACAGATCTGCTGTCTTGTGAAGCCTCGTTGCCACAGCCTGGATCTCAATGCAGCAGATCGACTGTTTTCCCCGATCAAAGGACAGCGAGCCGACCGCTTCAGCTCTGTGTCCCGGAGGAGGATCTACACTCACTGTGCCTAAATTCATATTATCAGGCATAGTGATAAGTGCCTTCCAACCTAGGCGGTATACCTCCTAAATG
>NW_013952612.1:30541-32958 GCF_001266775.1 Austrofundulus limnaeus
GGCTCCGAGACTGTCACCAAGCTGCGGCACCGATTGGAGAACAAGTAACGCAGCCCTGTGTTTGTATTTCAGGCCAAACTGGAAATAAAGCTCAATTATGTCACGCATTTCCATTTCAGTAAAGACACAGCTAGTCCAAAATGATCTGAAAGATATTCTGTGAGGTATCTCGTGAGCACAACTTAGTAACTGGTGGGAATGAGATACTAATTGGTGCACACGACTTAGTAACTGGTCTGCATGAGATAGTTTTTTTTTCCCAATCCATGTCCCTTTAGGGGCTCAGTATTAACCTGTTGTATGTAAACCCTTAACTTGCTGAATATAAACCCTTAACTTGCTGAATATAATCACTTAACTTGCTGAATATAAACCATTAACTTGCTGAATATAAACCCTTAACTTGCTGAATATAATAACTTAACTTGCTGAATATAAATTCTTAACTCGCTGAATATAATCACTTAACTTGCTGTATATAAACACTTAACTTGCTCAATATAATCACTTAACTTGCTGAATATAAACCCTTAACTTGCTGAATATAAACACTTAACTTGCTGTATATAAACCCTTAACTTGCTGAATATAAACCTTTAACTTGCTGAATATAAACACTTAACTTGCTGACTATAAACCCTTAACTTGCTGAATATAAACCCTTAACTTACTGACTATAAACCCTTAACTTGCTGAATATAAACCCTTAACTTGCTGTATATAAACCCTTAACTTGCTGAATATAAATTCTTAACTTGCTGAATATAAACACTTAACTTGCTGTATATAAACCCTTAACTTGCTGAATATAAACCTTTAACTTGCTGAATATAATCACTTAACTTGCTGAATATAAACCCTTAACTTGCTGAATATAAACCTTTAACTTGCTGAATATAAACCCTTAACTTGCTGTATATAAACACTTAACTTGCTGTATATAAACACTTAACTTGCTGTATATAAACCCTTAACTTGCTGTATGTAAGCCCTTAACTTGCTGTAAACCCATGTTCTGCTGATAACTTCTTGACCTGCTGGGAGAATTTGCTCACTCCATGCAAAATGTCAGTCAACAGTATCAAACTGAAARTAATTCCACCAAAATCTCAGGTTTTCTAAAATGAACAAGTATTTAAATTCTGACCAGTGGAGYAAAAACTGCCTCCATTCAGACAGAGCAGTTTTGGAAAATCGTGAGAGTTTGTGACTTTGTCCTTTTTTTTCCAGGAGGCTGAGCTATGCCGACCTGCCCACATTGAGGCAACACTCATCATGATTTAAAACTACTGAGACCACATCCAGTTAGGRTGGGTTGAATTAGGGTGCAGCAGCTCCTGCTGAGACTGGATGAAATTTAAACTGCTTTAGAACTCTTCACACACATTCATCACGTCTCTGAGCAGCTTCCACTGGGACGTGTTGCCTTTCCACTACAGAACAGGTGGATGATGTAAATGAAGTGTTTGTGAATTATTCCTGGTGTACACTTTGAAATTATTAGGAGCTGCAGATTAACTGGAACAGAAAGGCAACAAACTAAATGTAATAAATGCTAATGTTTACTCATGTTTAGCTTGCTTTGACACTTCGATAAAGTATACATTTCCACGACTGCATCATGTAAATATTTAATCTGAATCTGAACATAGAAACAAGTGATACAATCTGTATCAGGTCAGGTCAGGTCAGACTGATATGTCTGTTCTCACTGGAACTAAAACTGTGTTACAGCCAGCATCAAAAGCACACTGTCAGATACAATCAATGCACCACACACACCCTACGGCATGGGGGGAACACGTAAACTTCAACTCATTGTCCCAGTATCAGTACTGATGCCAGCATTGTTACAAGTACTGTTACCAAAACCTGTGTCGATATTTCATTCAATGTTGAGTTTGTCAGTTCCATGTAGATTATACAAATTGAAATAAAATGTTTAACTTATATAGTGTGTCATGCTGTATGTTTGAGCTGATCCAGTCAGAGGGCTGTAGGCTGGTTAGCAAGAGGAGCTACCCAGTTCTAAATAAAAAATGTTTTTAATGTCATGGTGTAATGTTGGAGTTTAAACTCACTCTGTCTGTACTCAGTATCGACAAGTACCGATACTAAAGTACTTGTACTTGGTTAGAGAAAAACTGGCAAGGGGACACCTCTACCACACAGTGAGGTCACAGGCAGGAYGTGAATCAGTGACCTTGTTGCTGTGAGGTGACAGCTCCAACCACTAGCTGTGTTTCCATTGACCATGAAAATGCACAAATTAGAATTTCAAAAAAAAATTGCTCAATGGAAACACGTCAATTTCGAAAAAAAAATTACGTTTTTCGACAAAATATTTTTGCACTAGGATGAGGTGGATTTTCGGCCGTATCGAAATTGGTGTTTATCGCAAAACTGCAATGGAAACA
>NW_013952612.1:33475-34980 GCF_001266775.1 Austrofundulus limnaeus
TATCATGAGAACAAATGTATTCACGCATGACTTTAATAACATTTCTTACTGAATGGAAACACCACAATTGCAAAACTGTTTTTCCGACATTAACAGAATATTGACAAAGTTTTGCGCACATTTGCAATGGAAACACAGCTTGCGATCCACAGAAGCCATTTTTGATCGATTCTATCAGACAGCAGGACGTAAAAACTGCAGTTCTGGGCGGCCTGTTGGATTTGGTGTAACACCCAAAGGTTTTCAATGGTCCCCATCTGTGCTCCCCTTTGAAACTTTTCTGGAGGCACCCAGTAGAACATGTTTGTTTGTTTGTTTGTTTCCACACTCTCAAGCGTTTCATTGAAGAGGAAGTTGATTTGCTGCTAATTTACCCAGTTTGATGTGATAAAGCCTCTAATGTATTTTTTCCTACCTTCTGGCAGAATTAGGGAGGGAAATCCTGGGAGAGGCAAACACCCCTCCCCTACCTGCTCTGCAGTAAATGTTCCAGAACCAGCCGTCGACCTTCAGGCAGCCGGTCTCCATCAGATGACCTGCAGCCGCCCAGAACAAACAAAGGGAATGCTGTGGGAGGGGCTGAGACACGGGGCCTTCCTCACTCTGGGACTTCCTGAACACCACGAGCACCAAACTCTAATAACACTCACAGATTCCTCCTTTTCTCTGTGAGCGGGCAGTAATGAAGACTGATGCATCTTTAAGTGACTGAAGAGCTGAAATTGCTGAGCAGATGATGTGATTCTGCATATTGCAGTAGACTCATTACTTCAAACACACCAGCAAAATTAGCCCAGTGTGAATAAAATGATGATTTGTTCCAGCTGGCAGCATTAAAAAGAAATAAAATTGCTTGAAATGATTTATTATTACATTTCAATGGTTTTTAATAATCATGCTTTAGTTCTGAAGGATAAGAGGTGGAAGTGTTCAGAGGAAAGCAGTGGATGTATGGACTGTCAGGACCGGATCTGTTGGGATGCTTTTCAGTGTTTTTGTCTTTTAATTTCATTTGTTTTCTGCTTTATTGTTTTCGTTGTTTCACTTTTTGTCAGTGRCTCCTCTCTAATTTCTGTAGAAATGAAAATGATTGCACTGTTCATGCTGTACACGTTTTAGGCGTTTTTCTTCTTTTTTTTTTCTTTTTTTTTGTAACATGTGGAGAGTTAAAAAACAAAAACTTTGATTAGTGACCAGACTGATAAAATGCCAACAAATGGTTTTCACTTTTGTAACCATTGGAAGCAAATATTGTTTTGATATTTAAAAAAAAAACAAAAAGCTCCACTTTTTTCCAAAGAGAATGTAGTGTCCTTCATGCCAGAGTTTTAATCTGAAATAATTATTCGTTTACACATAACATTTTTTAAATTTGATCAAAACATCTACAGCTCATGTATTTGTAAACATAAACTGAATGTATAATTATATATGATCTCATGAAATGTTAACAACGACTTTTCTTTTTACACCAGAGTTAGTCATGGAGTTCCTCAGGGTGGAGT
>NW_013952612.1:35076-36226 GCF_001266775.1 Austrofundulus limnaeus
TTAAAATAAAAAAGCTCATCTGGGGCCTCATGTATAAATGGTGTGTACATATAAAAAAGTTATGTGCGCCAGGTTCTACGCCCACATTGAGATGTATTAAAATCAACATTGCGTGAAAGTGTGCGTAACGCACACTTTCAACTGCCGTGAGAATGTGCAGCAGCCAAGCAAAGTTTTTCAGTCGACAGTTTTAACTCACAAAGTCKRGAATCTGACCTGAATCCACAGAAATTTGACTCTGTTGTGTTTTCTGGATGTAAGYAGRGTCTGAACACGSTGTTAGYTTTTTATTTTAGTTTGAGTTTTTATTGTTTAAACTGAACGATGATGAAACTGAACCCCGGGACTGAAAATCATTTAACCTCAGACAAGAAAACAGATCAGTCTAAAACTGATCAAAAGAACTTCAGTCCAAACTGTAAAGTTTTTATATTGTTGTAGTTGGAAACACACGCAGAGCGCAGGCCTGCGGAGCGCACACACAGCTGAGGAGAATAAAATGTGTGAATTGTCTAAGAAACATTTTTAATTTTCATTGAGAAAAAAACGGTATCAACTCAGAATATCCAGCTGTGATGATTCCTCAGCTCCACAATAGATTTATTTCTGTATAAAGTTGTGCGTACGGATCAATCAGCTGTTCCCAGTCCCACACCGCGGCAGAAACTCGCAGCGCTGRGAGTCCAACGCATTCTCACTCCCCCCGCATCACATTGACGCTTGGTCAGGTAGTCTTTTTCATCCAGCTTTGACATGCCYGGTACCCCCCGCGTGTCAGCTTTTTACGAGATGAGGCGGAGGAGGACGGGCGCATTGTTCTATTTTTGTACAAGAGTAGGAAATGCGRGTTTCTTCATATCAACTTAATAAWTTTTTTTCTAAGTTCCACAAAACTCATAAGTTTCTCTGTTTASAGRCATTTATTAAAGARGTGTAAAGGTGGAAATGTCTCTCAGCCTCACGCACCGCTGAAAATAACAGCAGGCGCATACACACCAACACCGACACACACCTTTGCGAGTGACAAACACATTTTCACAGCCCACTACTTACAGCAGGTAAAATAAGTATTGAACACGTCACCATTTTTCTCAGTAAATATATTACTAGAGGTGCTAATGACATGAAATTTTCACCAGATGTTGGTAAC
>NW_013952612.1:38127-42564 GCF_001266775.1 Austrofundulus limnaeus
TGTCAGGGGAGGTGTCTCAGTTCCAGGTTCATTAGGATGTATAAAGGAAAGGTGCGCAGGAACCTGCGTGTGCACAGTTTTATACATCTGAATGTTTTGGTGCAGCGCTCCTTTCTAAATTAGTCCATATGTCAACTTTTAGTATGAAAGCTGTGCAATCCTTTATGCATGAGGCTGCAGGTGAGAAGTAAAACATCTTTAACTTCAAAACAGAAGTCCAGTTGTTTTGCTTTGTTTGTTTTTTCCTTTAGAAAATATGATCAGTTTAAAACAGCCTTCACTTCTTTTTAAGACATTTAGAGCTTAAGTATGTGAAATGTGTGTCAGCCTGTTGTTCACGCTGCATTCTGAAGGGATTACAGAGAGATTCATAAGAAGACAAAAATGCCACCAGTTTGATGTGTAATTTGTATTTGTACCAAAAATGCTGTGGAAGAGAAGTTTGTTTGAGAAAAGATCAGAGAATTTTAAACAATTCAAAAGATGTGACATCATCAGCTGTCAAACATTTAGCGAAAAACTAAAAAAACATAAAAGTGAAACTGATTATGTAAAATCTGTAAAACATAAATGTCAGTTCAGACAAAGAGTCCAACAGTCTCCGTCTGGAAACACATTTTATTTTTCTGTTTTTCTTAATCCCTGCAGATTAGCACCTTTCAGCAGACGGCTGAAGCTCCTCACCTCTCAGGTTTCATCCAGAAATCCTGCCATAATCCCA
This sequence comes from Austrofundulus limnaeus, assembly GCF_001266775.1. Lineage (NCBI taxonomy): Eukaryota > Metazoa > Chordata > Actinopteri > Cyprinodontiformes > Rivulidae > Austrofundulus > Austrofundulus limnaeus. The sequence continues at coordinate 38,849 of NW_013952612.1, forward strand.
GCTGACATGTAGAAGAAACCACAATGATGACGGGTTTATTAAAGATTATTATGGGACGTTAGAGAACAGACAGATTAAGATCTCAACTCAACCAGACTCTGATGTCAACAAAACATGACAAGTGAGATTATTTCTTTAATCCAGCATCAGATGGCTGCAGTCTTCATTAAAGTTACATCATCTGGAAATGATCACAAAACACTTCTATAGCACCAGCAGAACCAGGACCACATCAGAATCAGGACTACATCAGAACCAGGACTACACCAGAATCAGAACCACATCAGAACCAGGACTACACCAGAACCAGGACTACACCAGAACCAGGACCACAGTAGACCCATGATGAGACTGTAAAGTAGACCCGTCACCAGAACATGAAGTCTGACTGTTTTAAGATGTCTGTAAATCTGAACTCAGTTGATCGTGGATCAAACTGAAATCAGTTTTTGTCAAATGATTAGAGTCATGAATGAGTTTAAATCAGTTTCTGCTCTGATATTGTCAGGGTTGAAACTTTTCTTCTTTGGAACATTTGGGTCTAAATAAGTTTATATTTACTTTAGTTATTAGTGATCACACTCAGAACCAGAACTTCAGGCCAAGGCCTTCAGCATGTACTGGGGTGGTTCACAGCCCAGTAGGAGGTGACTGAGATGAGAGTCTGTTCCTCTTATCTGAGGCCATGTTCTGAACCAGAAAAGGGTAGAATGCCCCCTCCAGGTTGGGGGAGAGCCGCTGCCCCCACACATCGAAATAAGTCAGTTGTGYTGGTTCATCTGATTAAGATGCCTCCTGGACACCTCTCTTTAGAGGTGTTCCCTTTGGTAGGAGTCCATTTGGGACTGTATAAATAAATCTACTTACTGTTTTATTTTCTCCTCCTGTCTGTTTTCAATCTCTGAACACTGAAGTCTGGTTTTAAAAACTATCTTGTATTATAACAACAATAATTACTTTCTGAAAAGTTTAATGAAACTTGTTTTGTAGGATATTTAAGAAATGACAGACAAACAAATACAGGGACACAAACAAAAACATCATCACCCTTCTGCACTTGGATGGAGAGTGATCTTTTAAAGCGTCCCCTAGCCTCCTATTATAAGAAAATAAGGAACAAAGATCTGAACAAAATCCTATAAAACAGAAAAGCTAAACTGCAGGACGGATCTGTCTGTGAAGTCTGACTGAACAAACGAACCAACCAACCAACCAACCAACCAACCAACCAAGGAATGAACCAACCAACCAACAAATGAATGAACAAACTAACAAATGAACCAATGAACGAACAAACTAACAAACGAACCAACCAACCAACCAACCAACCAACCAACCAGCCAACCACCCAACCACCCAACCAACCAACCAACCACCCAACCAACCAACCAACCAACCAACAAACTAACTAACAACTGAACCAATCAACCAACCAACCAACCAACTAACAAACGAACCAACCAACCAACGAACAAACTAACAAACAAACGAACCAACCAACCAACCAACCACCCAACCAACCAACCAACCAACCAACAAACTAACAAACAAATGAACCAATCAACCAACGAACGAACAAACTAACAAACGAAAGAACCAACGAACGAACAAACGAACGAACCAACCAACCAACCAACCAACCAACCAACCAACCAACCAACCAACCAACTAACAAACGAACCAACCAACCAACGAACAAACTAACAAACAAACGAACCAACCAACCAACCAACAAACTAACTAACAACTGAACCAATCAACCAAACAACTAACAAACGAACCAACCAACCAACGAACAAACTAACAAACAAACGAACCAACCAACCAACCAACAAATGGACGAACGAACGAACGAACAAACAAACTAACAAAAGAACCAACGAACAAACCAATGACCCAATGAACAAACCAACCAACCAACCAATCAACCAATGAATGAATGAACCAACAAACAAACAAACTAATCTGTCTGTACAGCTGAGCTCAGGATCAGACCAGTGACAGGTTGACCTGTGTGTAGCAGAAATCTGATGACAGAATAAAAAACAGTAAGATTGGGATCTGAGACTAAAAGGATCAGTTTTTGGATCCAGACAGCGGGGGGTGTCTGTGTGTGATCCAGAAGATGGTCAGAGAAAACTTGATCTGGGTCGAACCTGTCAGGTCTGATTTCACAATAATTAGAAAAGTCTCACTTCATACAATGGTATCAGATAATTGGATCAGGAAATGTGTCAGAATCTACATGTGAAACTAAAACAGCTAGTGTGACACACAAAAGACTTTTATCACAACGTCCAAAAATTCTAAAGAGCAGGAGCTGTTAATCCCTGCTTCAGCACCTGCTCCTTATAGCTGCTGTATAACAAAGGAAGTGTGAAAAACTGACTTTATGGGGAGGAATACTATCAAAATATATTTTGCGTTAAATTGAAAGCTGAATTTTGAACGCAGCTCAGCAGGTTTACAGTAGCAGAGATGCTGCTGGACCTTTTCACGGCTTTAAGCCCAGTGAAACGACTAAACCCTGAGTGACGTCTGCAGGAGCCATTAAAACCCTCCGAGTCCGAGCTCAGATATGTCTATGAAAATGAAGGGCGAAGAAAATGTTTCCACTTTGCCCATGGTGGCTTTGAACAATAATTGTTTTCCCACACCCTTGGGCAAGTCATCAGTACAGCTACCACATCACCACATGATGTTCATGATAATCCCATTAGTCTGTCGGCTCCAGAGTCCAGAACTTTCCTACAGAACCTAATGCAGCAGACACACCGGGACCCAGTCTTTCCCAGTGAGTCTTTGTCTGTGCTTCCTGTCAGGCCTTGATGAGCCCTCTATGTTTCTGCCCCTCTGTGTATATGATGCAGGTCACATTCGTCCCATCACTCAGGAACAACTGTTTCCTGAAAAACTGAAGCTCCGCTGTGGCTCGTTACCGCTGACCACTGCTGCAGGGCCTTTTTTACTCTTTTATATCAAACATATACATTTAGAAGCTTCAAATATAAGATCAGCATAATAATCAGCAGGTTATGGATTTATTTAACCTTTATTCTACGTTCCATCGTTATGAGACTGCTTGTATTTTATGCATGTGGGAAACGTGGGTGGATGGATGGACGGATATGATGAACAGATAGATGTGGTCACCTAGGGGTGGAATAAACAGTTCCACCGGTCTCTGACCTTGGTTTCAGAAGGCCTCCTTTAAAGAGACAGAACTCTGTTCATTTAAAGCCATAACATGTTTTCTTAAACAGTAAAGAGACAATTTTTGTCTTATTAATCAGATAATGAACAGAATAATCTTCTTTTTTTCATAATTTTATCAGTGTATAAAAAAGAAAACACAAAAAGAATGTTATTACAATGTTTTATTGTGCTTTGATGTAAATCACTGCTTGAACTTTAACTGTGAAAACAAATATAATGATCTTCTTTTTTTCATAATTTTATCAATGTACAAAAAAGAAAACACAAAAAGAATGTTATTACAATATTTTATTGTGCTTTGAAGTAAATCACTGCTTGGACTTTAACTGTGAAACCACAGTAATTGATTATAGATCTTTCTGTTGAAACATTTTACTTAACTAAACTCATCATTCTTTAAAGGGAACCCTGATTAGTTGTAACATTAGACTTTATTTGATAAACATTTATTTTAACTGTAAAATAAAGACTGTAAAAATACTGTAGGCTGTTTAGTTTTG
>NW_013952612.1:42574-43859 GCF_001266775.1 Austrofundulus limnaeus
ATCCATCCATCCAACATCCATCCATCCATCCATCATCCATCCATCATCCATCCATCCAACATCCATCCATCCATCCATCATCCATCCATCATCCATCCATCCATCCATCCATCCATCATCCATTCATCCATCCATCATCCATCATCCATCCATCCATCCATCATTCATCCATCCATCCATCCATCATCCATCTATCATCCATCCATCATCCATCCATCATCCATCATCCATCCATTCAGCCACCATCCATCCATCCATCCATCATCCATCCATCATCCATCCATCCATCCATCCATCATCCATCCATTCATCCATCCATCATCCATCATCCATCCATCCATCATCCATCCATCCATCCATCCATCCATCATCCATCCATCACACATGCATCCATCCATCCATCATCCATTCATCCATGCATCTATCCATCCATCCATCCATAATCCATGCATCCATCCATCATCCATCCATCCATCCATCCATCATCCATCCTTCATCCATCCATCCATCCATGCATCCATCCATCCATCATCCATCCATCCATCCATACATCACACACATCCATCCATCCATCATCCATCCATCCATCATCCATCCATCCATCCATCCATCCATCATGCATCCATCCATCCATCATGCATCCATCCATCCATCATGCATCCATGCATTCATCCATCATCCATCCAACCATCCATCCATCCATCACCCATGCATCCATCCATCCATCATCCATCCATCCATCCATCATCCATCCGTCTTTCATCCATCCATCCATCATCGCCCATGCATCCATCCATCATCCATCCATCCATCCATCCTGTCTGTTCATTCCTCCATCTGTCTCTTTACCTGCTTCATTAAGCCAAAGATCAGGTGTTTATTATTAATCAGGAAATCCGACCAGATGTTTGTATTCAGATTTCCTCCACATGAAGAGTTCAGATGAACTTCTCATATTTGTCAGGAAGTCATAACTCTGACTGAAACTGAAGAAAACAGTTAGTTATTACAGTAATCTGTAGTTGGAGCCAATCTGCACGTGATCTAATTCTTGTGATGAAGAAGTGCAGGGAGAACTACATCTGACAGGAATCTGATGGGATGTCTACAATACTTAGCAGTGTGAGACATCAAAGAGATGGACGATTGTGTGTGACAGGTGTGTGACAGGTGTGTGTGTGTGGGCTGTGTGCTCTTCCAAACATATGACTGAGCTGAAGAACCAGGCAGGTGAGAGCTGAGAAAACACAAAGAAAAAGAGAATTTAAAAAGGTCAATATATATA
>NW_013952612.1:44437-46124 GCF_001266775.1 Austrofundulus limnaeus
GTTTGAATGATTAGGCCTGGCTGTGTAGGGCTGTAAGTCAGAATGTTTTACAACTTATCTGAATGTAAACTTAATTTAAATATTCATCTCTGGTAACTCCTGTAACCGTTTCATATTTTTGCTGAAAACACGACTGAGTTTTGTTGTTTTCTCTGCTTTTTAAACAAGCAGCACCTGCTTCAGCACACCTGAACTGATATGGGAGGTTTACCCACTGTGACAGTGTGATGATCCCTGCTTTAACAAAGATTATTTAACAAACATACAGATTGATTGAGGATCACGAGGAGCTGATAAAGCATGACTGTAAAAGGGTTCACTTTTATAAAATTACAGCTGTGAGTAAAACATAGCAAACACTTTCTGCTGAGAGGCAAWAAAACAACCCATSACACAAAGTGAGGGTACGGGTCYYCTGATGCACAACCGTGCCCCCGCCCCCTCCCCAGCTAACAGCTTCTTGTTTGTAACCAGCTGCTCTGGAATCAGTGCAGATTGTTCACTAAAATCAAGTCATGTGTAGAAAACATTTAGCGCTGTCGTTTTCTCTTCATGTTGATCTCAAACTGTTTCAGTGGAAGAGTTTCTAAAGCTGGTRAGCGTGAAGCTAAATGTTAGCAGACTGCCTCATGAGTCTGAGCTATGAGTTTAATTGGATTAATGCTTTTCAGGCTCAAAGTGGGATCAGTACGGTGGTCCCACAGTTACTGTTTGCTGCTCAGCAACAAATCACGTTCTGTTGGTCTCCTTGCTGACAGAGACTTCTTAAATATCTTTACTTTAATGTAAATCAGAAGACTTTGAAGTCAAATCTGATGTTTCATTCTAAAGGACTTATAAAGAGGATATTGATCTGTGATGGGCGGGTGGGGTGGGGGGTAATAGCCTTGAGAATTTAATATTTTGTTCCTAGAACTCAAGCAGATTGGTGTGAAATGTGAGAGCAGTTTAAGTCTCCCCTGGGGACAATCCAGGAGAATGTCAGCGACCCACCCAGGCTCTCTGTACAGCCTCATTATGAGGCTTCAGTTTCACACTTTAAAACCTGACTTTTACTGAACATCTGAACCCTAAAGCTCTGACTGCAAACACAACCTTTTCTATTAAATATAAATAACTCTCTGCTGTTAAACTCATAATGTATTCACAGTGGAACACAGATCAAATGTTTACACTGAGAAACTGTAACATTTTTCTTTGGAAAATACGTATAATCTAATGTAGAATTTATGGCAGCAGCACGTTTCAAATAGCTGTTCCAGTTTAACGTTTCCCTCTGAAGCATCTTCTTTAACATCCGCCTGTAAACATCCAGGAWCTCAGGGGACCAGTGGAGGTTCAGGTTCTGGAGGAGCTGATGAGATGGAAAAAAAGATAAGTTAAGAACAGACAGACAGTAACAGTCAGGGGTGGGACCAAGTCATTGGGCCTCATGCAAGAACCGTTGGTACGCACAGATTTGTTCTTAAGTTGNGTGTGATGATCCCTGCTTTAACAAAGATTATTTAACAAACATACAGATTGATTGAGGATCACGAGGAGCTGATAAAGCATGACTGTAAAAGGGTTCACTTTTATAAAATTACAGCTGTGAGTAAAACATAGCAAACACTTTCTGCTGAGAGGCAAAAAAACAACCCATCACACAAAGTGAGGGTACGGGTCAACTGATGCACAACCGTGCCCC
>NW_013952612.1:53163-55110 GCF_001266775.1 Austrofundulus limnaeus
ATGATTAGACATGTTTTTTTATTATTGTCATTAGTGATTATCTCAATTTCGGCTAAAAGAATGGACAAAATCCTACACACTGTGCCTTTAAATGTTTACATGCACGCTGTTCAGATTATCAATCGGCATAAACCACCTCTTTCATTCCAGCTAGTTTCATTTGGATTGCACTGAATCAGATTAGAATAATCCAAATGGTGTGTTTACATGACACATTTTTATTCCGAATGGCCGTTTTATCTGATTACTTATGTCCATGTAAATGAAGCTAGTGTTGCAGTTATTATGTTAAATTCAGAGGTGTCAAGTAACAAAGTAAAAATACTTTGTTACTTTACTTAAGTAGAAAATTTGGTTGTTTATACTTTAGTGGAGAAATTATTTTTCAGCCTACTTTTTATTTCTACTCCTTACATTTCCATTCAATTATCTGTACTTTCTGCTCCTTACTTTATAAAAATTCAAAAAGTATTTCATTTCTATTTAACTTTGGCTTGTTTTTAGTCCAACTTTTCATTGTTGTGAAAAAATAAATAAATAGAAATCTATGCAGATGCATGGAGCCGTTGGATAAAGTGAATTTGATTGTGGTTAGATGAGAAGTGTAAATATAAACCATTCTGACATCCTATTGGATTGAACTCACTCCATCACACCTGTGTGACACAAATCACATCACATCCCAGTAGGACAGGCTGTAGCAGATGTATGTAGCCTATGATCATGACTGAAACAAGTTAATTTCAAAATTTTCAACATTAAAATTTCAATTTAACATTGTACTCATTATTGACTTTAGAAGAAAAATTGGGGTGGGGTGGGGGGAAATACCATATAGTAGTGGTTCCCAAACGTGACCCACAAAATGACCTGTTGTCAGTTGATAAACATGTTTTCATGTAAGAGCATAGTAACATTATTTATTACACTATTCTTATCCATTTTAAGTACACTAATCTTATTATTTTGTAAAAACAAAGAAAAAATTTAGATGTCATTTCTTAAATCATTAACTCAAAAAATATTTTCAGGACCCCACCTTGATGTTTCAGGACCCKACTGTGGGTCCCGAAGCCAACTTTGGGAACCACTGTGTGGCACAGCCTGAGCTTTTATCCTTAATGGGTTTTTTTTTAAGTGTTCATTACTTTTACTTTTATACTTTTAGTTTTAAAACCAATACTTTTATACTTTTCAGTAAAAAGCTTGAGTTGATACTTCTACTTCCAAAAAAGTACTTTTAAATCCTAGTATCTATACTTCTACTTAAATAATGAATGTGAATACTTTTGACACCTCTGGTTAAATTTAAATAACAGACCGTGTGCTTTTTTTATTTTTTTTAAATGTGTATTCATCTCAAACTGTGATGAAACGTGCATCTGAACTTACAAAGTATTTAAAAAATAATTAAAAAATTTCACCCTTTATATTGCACGCTTCAAATAAACTTAGCTGCAAAAATGGGTCTTAATTTGAGTCACATGACTTGGACTCATGTCCCTATCTTTGATAATAGTTCCATTAGTTCCAAGTGCTGGAGCCACCAGTTTTGATCCAACCTCCATTTTTCCAGAACTGTGAGGGTGTGGACTACACGTCCCCCAAAGGGTTTCCACCTGAGGGTGARGGGAACAAGACAGGTGTCAGGTGGATCCATTTCTTCTTTGAGAAGTGGGAGTATGTTCTGTGTTTACAGCTCTGAGAGGGCCCAGCTGGAGTCCAGAAGAAATGATGCAAAACTCCTTATCAGAGCCGGGCTGAGACGTCATGATGTAGAAGATCCAGGAGAAGAGATCGGACGCTAGAAGAGACTTGATGCTGATCATATAGTATAGAACAGTGACAGCCAGACACATACTTTAAAGGGATCTCCGATTAGTTGTAACATTACACTTTATTTAATAAACATGTATTTTAACTGTAAAATAAAGACTGTAAAAATAC
>NW_013952612.1:56166-57550 GCF_001266775.1 Austrofundulus limnaeus
GCCTAGTAGAGAGAAACTGTTTTGACTGGTTAGAAATGGGTGAGTGGTCAGAAATGTGGTGTGTTTGAGGAAATAGTTTTCATGGTGTAGTCACGCACTTCCTGGTCACAAAACGTTCTGTAAATGTGCACATTATGGCAAAAATTATTCATCATTAAATCTGGTTTTAACATTACTTTTATAAAGTTTGAAGTCCYTGCTGTCCAATCCAGCTRARTGTTWTTTACAGAAGCCCTGTGAAAGCATCACAGCTTTGCCGATCTCAGAGGGTTAAAAGAAAAAAGTTCCTGTATCCGCKTCGTMATCCGGAACATCACCAAAATTTAAAGGTGTGTTCCCTGGCCCAGTATGCATGTGGTAAAAATGTCATGACAATCTGTCCACAAGTTTTTGAGTAACGTTGTCCACAGACAGAACAACAGACATACGCGACCAAAAACATTACCTCACCCTTGGCGGAGGTAATAAAGACCCAGCAGTCCCTGATGAAGAATTTTAACCTGAAATCATCTCAGGCTGACGCCTGAAGGTCAAAGATTATTAAGAACTTTATGTGGAGTCATGTTATTTTTTATGTAGGAAGCACTCTCAGCTACTACCACCTGCTGTATGTTTTTCTGTTGATGAGGTCAGTTAGGTCTCTTTTTACTCCAAGTTATTTAGTTGTACATGTACATCCTGTCATTACTTCARTAAAGTCTGTCCCATATCGTCAGATATTTTACTAACAGACAGATATACAGGCTCATATGAAGCCATGGGCAGTAATAAAGTGAAGACAGGACAGAGGAGGTGAGCTGGATTTCTTCCTCCAGACTAATGAAAGCCCATCATGTTCAGAATATTAAACTTTCCTTCTCGTGCCGCTCCGTCCCTCTTCAAAGCCCCAATCAGGAGCTCCGTCTTTTGATCAATAATTATCTCAATCAGACAAGGAAGCGGAGCAGAGAGTTCAGGCTCAGATGATCCTAGAAATCCTCCYTCATCCCTTTGTGTTTCCCTAAAGGCCACAAAGAAGCCGACGTGGAGTCCAAAGTGCATCAGGACTGTGTGTAATGACAGGGATGAGCTGACAGTCTGCAGCGAGCCGCTGGCATCTCATTAATACCTGATCACGACCACTCCGTAATCCAGCTGGGTCAGGGCTGAGGGGGGCGGAGCTCRGGGCAGCAGGAAGTGATGCTGAAGCTGCTGCTGGARGGCTTTTAATGAAACCTTCAGAAAMTAGAGTTTTCTGCAACACAGGCTGTGTCCAAAATGACAGGACGGGTCCTCCAGAGGACCCAGACTACCCGGTCGAGGTGGGCCGGGTCCTTGGTAGACCGGGAAGACCAGGAAAACTTACCCCGGCATATGTCATGTCACCTAACAACCATGACGATGC
>NW_013952612.1:59424-60883 GCF_001266775.1 Austrofundulus limnaeus
AACAGAACCAACAAGAATGAAACAAAAAGTAAAGAATTAGAGAAAAAATAAATGTTAAATGTAAATAAAATCTAATTATAACTTATTAAATTTCTGTTATGATTCATGTAGGAGAAATACACATTTTTTTCAGTCAGTATTTAATACAGCTGGCAAAATACATTGTTAAAATATGAATTACGTGCTTCTGTTTTTAAATTCAGGAGATTATAAAAAAATCCTTCATTTTATGGGAAGATCCTCTTGATTCAAGAGAAAACTCTGTTTTTTTAATGGCTGCTTATTAATCAACTTTTAGTCAATCTATAAGATAAATCAACTTTCAGATTAATTCATTATCAATAACTTACATCCTTAAGGAGTTAACTTAATTTAGATCTACTCATATTCATGTAATTAAGTGTTTCAATGACTTGGCCGATAAATCGATTAATCGAAAAAAATAATCAACCGATTAATCGATTATTAAAATAATCGTTAGTTGCAGCTCTAGATGCAATCAAACTTTTAGCTACTCTAACCATTGAAACGTTCAGCCTGCATGGATAAGCTGTATATGTTTTCAATAAATGACATTAATTACACAGAACTGATGTTTTACAAACTGATAAAATCTAAAAAAATATAAATATAATATAAGATAAAATATAAACTGAATTCAGAAAATATGAAGCTGAACTGACCCTCGGTATGTTTTTAATACCTCTAAGACACATCAGGTGTTTCTGAATGTTCTCACTCTGCTGGACCAGCAGAAGAAACTACAATGAACCTGTTCTCTGGTTCTCCAGAGGGAACATGCCAGCAGATATCAGTCAGACAGCAGAACAAGTCACTAAATCACATTTACCTGAACCTGCAGCAGCTGCAGCTCATTGTGAAGCACCTGATTAAAGAGGRTGCTCTGTTCTCAGGAGTCCTGATGGGCTGAAGGCTGTCAGTGTGGACAGACCACTCAGGAGAGGGGGGCTGTGAAATAAAACATCTTCTGGATTCAAGGATTCAAATTTCCTCTCTTCACACCTGGAAGGCCCAAGCTTCATTAACAGGAGTTTCAGCTGGTGCCAGAATTCATCGGGCTCAATTTGTGAAAGTMMTTCAGGGAGCGAGACATCATTTTCACACACAGATCGGCTCCACAGAGTCCAGACCCACAGAGTCCAGACCTTAACTCCACTGAGAATCGTTGGGATGTGCTGGAGAAGGCTTTGCGCAGCGGTCAGACTCTACCATCATCAACACAAGATCTTAATTAATGCAACACTGGATGGAAATAAATCTTGTAACTTTGCAGAAGTTTATCGCAACAATGCCACAACAAATGTGTGCCGTAATGAAAGCTAAAGAGGTTCTAATGAAATATTAGAGTACAGCGGGTAAAATAAGTATTGAACACGTCACCATTTTTCTCAGTAAATATATTACTAGAGGTGCTAATGACATGAAATTTTCACCAGAT
>NW_013952612.1:62033-63797 GCF_001266775.1 Austrofundulus limnaeus
TAATAAAACTCAATTTCATTAAACGATGCTGCATTAAACACGTATGTATCCAACAAGTACAGATGATCCACTACTGGACCACAGTGAAGAACAGAAGAAATGAACATCAGCCACAGACAGTCAGATCTTCAAGACGTCACCATCATCTGAGACATGCTGATCCAGACAGACAGAGAAATCAAAGCAAACAAACCAGACACTGTCATCAAGAACAAAGAAAACTAGACTTGCATGCTGGCTGCTGACATGGAAATACCATTGGAAAGAAAACAACTGGGAAAATGACAGAAAAACTCTAAAAGTATAAAGATGCAGGAAGTGTTCATGGTAAATGGTAAATGGACTGTACTTATATAGCGCCTTTCTATCCATCCAGGACACTCAAAGCGCTTCACACTACAGACATTCACCCAAGCACACACACGTTCACACACTGATGATGGCAAACCACAATTGTAGCCACAGCTGCCCTGCGGCACACTGACAGAGGTGAGGCTGCCATACACAGGCGCCACCGGACCCTCTAACCACCATCAGTAGGCAAGACGGGTAAGGTGTCTTTGCCCAAGGACACAACAACTGAGTGGACCGGACGGGGGATTGAACCGGCGACCTTCCGGTTCCAGAACGACTCCCCTAACCACTCTACCACAACTGCCCCTATCATCAGAGCTGTAGGACTGGAGAAATTCACCAACAGGATCCCAGACAACATCAAGATCCATGAGACATATTCAAATCCAGATGTATGAAAGTATTTATTACCTTGTACATCCTCCTCTGACACACCTTTGTTTAAATCTAAAGACAGATCTGTCCCGCACCTGGGTCTCTGCTCTAAAGGATCCCATCTGTGAGCCAGAAGATGGAGAACTTCATGGAGTCGCCCATGTTGACCATGTTGTGTTTGACACACTGTCCTCTGGCATCAGTGGCTGTGTTTCCATTGGCCATGAAAATGTGCAAATTAGACTTTAGAAAATAAATTTGCTCAATGGAAACACGTCAATTTCTAAAAAAATTACGTTTTTCCACAAAKTGTTTTTGCGCTAAGATGAGGTGGTTTTTCGGCTGTATTGAAATTGGTGTTTTTCACAAAACACTTTTTTCACATCACGGGAGTCACGTGATCAACAACCGGCTATTATCACAGAAGTAGTATAAAATAGTAAACTCACCGACCACAATTTCCCAAAAACACAGCATACGTAGCCGCTCCCAAGTAGAGACTTGTCTCTGGAAAGCCTCGATAAAAGACGCCGACYTCTCCTCTGATGATGAGCGCTAGTGTCGTGGTAGCAACATGCTATGTGTTTACATCCATCGCCGCCATGTTTGTAATGATTTATCATGAGAACAAACGTGTTCACGTGTGACTTTAATAGAATTTCTTACTTAATGGAAACACCACAGTTGTGAAACTGTTTCTTTTTACATTAACAGAATATCGACAAAGTTTTGCGTTACACTAGCCCTCACACTATAGTGCCTTATATGTATTAGCTRGCGCGCTAGTGTGACAAACAAGTTAAACTGAGGTCCTCCATCCATATTTTCAGTTGCAGACTGTCTTTTTTGTGTTCCCCTCTCTGTCACGTGGGTGGAGGACCTCAGCGACGAGAGGAGAATGTGTAGCGCTGAGCTAATACTGTACATATACAGTATATGGTGATAGCATCTAGGGCGAACGCTAAAGCTAACAGGCTAAGCTGAGGTTCTTCTTCCATGAAGCAGCTCTGTTGTCCTCCATCCATATTTTCAGTT
>NW_013952612.1:64920-67396 GCF_001266775.1 Austrofundulus limnaeus
ATATTATAGTAAAACATCAAAATACAATCATATTAGTATTGTAAACACTGAACTATTGACATTAAATATAAAAAAAAAAAACTATGGTGCAGTACCAAGTTGAGTACAGCCAGGGGCAGTATTGGACCATTACAAGGCCCCATTGACTCTTATTATATGAATTTGGAATAAAGTTTAAACATTAATATTTCAAAAACTACAAGCTGTACAGGTACCAAAAGGCATAACAATCATTTGGCACAGGACCTTTACAGGTAGAAATTACAATGGCAGCTGTAGGACAAAGTATGCAGGAGGAGAAGCATGGCAAAGTTGAGATGACTTGGATGGGAAACGAATCACAATGGTGTGCACTGATTATCTCTGGGTTAAAATAACTGATCCTAAACATGACTCAGCAGTTTATGTGATGCTCTTTTATAAACCTTTACACCACTGTCAGTTTTATTTTATGATGTTCTTCRAGCAAAAATATAATATTCTTACAGGAACTGTTTCAAGAGTTAATTAAAATGCATCCAATGTGTCACACACAGACACAGACAAAAACACTATCACCRTTTCACCTTCAGTATTTGGATGTTGTGTTAAAGCCGATCCTGTTTGGATCTCAGACTTCACAGCAGAACCATCATTTAAACGAGTTGCAGAAAGCTGGACTTTAGATGACCGAACTAACGTTTTAAATCTTTGTGTCATATCTCTGCTTAATGAGGGAGAGCATGTAAACTCCACACAGAAACAGCTGTAAGCACTGCTCCATCCTGCAGCCCAGAACTGCTTGAATTTGCTTGAATTTTATCAAGAACAGTCAAGTTTAGAAGAACATCACATTTCCTCAGTGACTCAATTTAAAAAAGAAATATTTTGTTTTCAGTCACAGTTTGGTTCTGTTTGGGTTTTCAACTGTTGCTAAAACTCAAATGAATGTCATCACATAAATACACTTCACAGTCCAACAGCTGAAAATGAAGGAATTCTCTTCATGGTAAAATGTTTGTTTCTATTTAAAGCAGAGACCCTCAGTGACCTGCAGCAGCTGTAGAATAACAATCAACTCCTCCTCATTAGAGGAAGAATCCTCTGCTGCTGGTCAGAAGCTTCTCTACAGCCATCTGTCTGTCTGCACTTCAGACTGCTGTTAATGTCATTAAGAAAGAAATCTAAGTTATTGTTGCTTAGAAAGAAAACTATGTTTATATCATTTAGAAAGAAAACTATGTTGATGGCCTTTAGAAACTGCACTGTCATTCAGAAAGAAAACTATATTAAAGTTGTCTACAAAGAAAACTGTGGTAATGTTGTTTAAAAAGAAAACTATGTTTATGTCATTTAGAAAGAAAATTATGTCAATGACTTTAGAAACTATGCTAATGTCATGTAGAAAGAAAACTATGTTAATGTCGTTTAGAGAGAGAACTACGGTAATGACCTTCAGAAACTACACTAACGTTTAGAAAGAAAACTATGACCTTTAGATACTACCTTGTCATTCAGAAAGAAAACTATATTAAAGTTATGTAAAAAGAAAATTGTGGTAATGTTTAAAAAGAAAACTTGTTGATGTCATTTAAAAAGAAAGTAAAGATATGACACATTTGATTAAAGAAAAATAAGTTAATGTCATTTAGAAAAAAAAAAGTGTTAATGACCTTTAGAAATTGCTAATGTTTAGAAAGAAAACTGAGTTAATGGTTTTTAAAATTTACACTAAATTTGATCAGAATGAACCCTGCTTTGCTGCTCTTTTAAGTATTTATTTAACTTACCATCCAAAACAAAAAGGATTTATGGATTTGGTCAACTGGTCTCTGAATGCAATTGACACTATTTTTTCCACATTGAGATTAGATCAAGGGGAACCAAGCAGTCCGAGTAGAACAGTTGCTGCGGGGAGCATCAGTGGTTCTTGGAGGAGCTGGAATCTGATGTGTATCTTACCCACTTTCCATTGAAGACGTGGAAGATTTGTATATATTTGGATTTATAACTGGATTTCTGCTGATGGGAGGGGGAGGATTCCTGATTTATCAAAAAGTGAAAGCGATCCTGACAGAGGTCCGGGCCGTAGAGAAGCTGTTGGGTGCCGTGGATAGACTCTGCCAGAGTGGGAGCGCACAGACTCAGTCGTTGGGGGAGGTAAATCACAAACTGGATGTAGTTCTGAGGAGAACTGCAGCTCAGGAGCGAACCTCTGGCATGCAGGATTATATCTGGATGAAGCTTCAGACGGTGAGAGGTGAGGAAGACCCTGAATTTGGCTTATTGGAACTTTTTTCGCCACTTCAGAGATGCAGTTAAGACATTAAAGAGTAACTTACCCCAAAATTAACATTTTGTAGCTGATAAACTGTCTAGAATGTGTCTAAAATGTTATATAGTACTGTTTCTGTGATAATTCTGATGTTTTTTTGTGTATTTGTTCAAATCTGTAATATTTGGTCTAAAAATGTGTTTTTGCTGCTCATATGGGTAG
>NW_013952612.1:67889-69083 GCF_001266775.1 Austrofundulus limnaeus
GGAGCGCTCCACCTCCTCTGTCCAGGGCTGGTGGGGTCTGAGGCGGACAGAGCTCAGTCGAGGCTGTGGTAAAGCACTCCGTGTCCTGATCCAGGGAGACAACACGAGTCAGTCCCACACTGATCTGACTTAATCAAGTCTCTCTCTGCCTCTGGTGAGGAGGGGGATGAAAATCCTCCACTTCAGACCATTCAGAGATGTAACTATTTGCGTCACTGTGGTCACTCTCCATGTAGCATCAATTATGCTAATGTTAGCTGTCACATTCTCTCATCCTGGCCACACCTCTGCTCTCTAAACCCCCCTTCCCCACCCACACCCCCTCCCCTACCCACTTTGATGCATTTTTCAAATTTCGCCTTGGGGCAGAGTTATCTTTTCACAGCAGAAAAAATCAAGGCTGCTTGTCCCAAACACTGGTGTTTATCAATTCGGCCCCCAGATGCTTGGGTCTTGAAGGCCATGCTATCGAAATTCCCCGTGGATGATATGTCAACAAGGGCTTGATTCCCCCCAGTTGGACCTGGCCTGTGAACCCAAGGCTGAGAAGAAGGAAACTCTGAACTCTGGTGAACCAAGGAGATAATAGCATCATTGACTCTGGATTCTGGTGGGTGCTGGTGTTGAGCTCTATCACGGAGATCTACCCTCAATGTCACCGGCTCCACTGAACTGAACCCTCCCCCCCATCTCATGTGTTGCCTGACCCAAGCTCCTTCCCCGTCCCAGTCTGCTCTGCCGCTTATGACTGCGTTTCTCATGTAAACAGGATCAGAGCACTTCCCTACTGTGTATTTCCAGCTGTTAAAGTTAGCACCTACATCCCTGCCTTGTGCAGAGTCTATGGCTACGTTCACACTGCAGGCAAATCTGACCCAAATCTGATTTTTTTGACCCATCTGACTCATATCCGAATTTTTTTATGACAGTCTGAACGAGACAAATCCTATTTTTTCAAATCTGACCCAGGCCGTTTCAGTATGTGGTTTTAAATCGGATACATATCTGATGTTTTCAAAGTGACTGCAGTGTGAACGCTCATTCATCTGACTTTTTCATCAGGAGGAGGGGGTGAAGGACCGATAAGACACTAACCTCAAGTCTCGCTGGTTAAATCTGTAGCTCCATGTGTTTACAGCTCCAAAACACAAGTCCAGTTGCTTCATCTTTTTACTTTTCATTTTCCACGTAGAT
>NW_013952612.1:70503-71769 GCF_001266775.1 Austrofundulus limnaeus
ATGAGGCCCATTGAGCTAAAATGTGGTGTCGTTGTTAGGCAGTGGGTAATATGCATTCCTTCAAGTAAGAAGCTTTTCATTCCTTTTAGAAAGACTTCTGGACAATAAAACGTTGCTTTACAAGAATAAAGCCTACAGAGAGGTAAAGCCTTGAGTGTTCCTGATCTCCAGCATTGTTCTGGTCCAGTTCACACAGACCCACCCAGAAGATTCTGGAGCTGAAAGCAGTGTTAGGCTGTGAAGTGTGTGTGAAAAACACAGAGTGTGTATTCTGTTCCAGAGGAATCTGTTAAACATTCATCCAGCGTGCTCATCAGCAGGCACCACTTAACTCCTCTGCCAGTGTTTCCCCCCCTCCAGGCTCAGATTACACGTCTTAATCCCAGTCCTGCGCCGCAGACTGCCGAGGTGTGTTTGAAGAAGTTAGAAAAGCTTCTGAACACTGTCCAACAGAACCTCCTCCACCAGCGGCAGGCCGGTCCATGGTTGGTCTGCCCTGCAGGAGAACCCGCCTGGGGGGTTTAACAGAGAGCAGGAGCCCAGAGGTCTTGTGGTGGTTCGGTTTCTKAGGTG
The DNA here is from genome assembly GCF_001266775.1 of Austrofundulus limnaeus. NCBI lineage: Eukaryota > Metazoa > Chordata > Actinopteri > Cyprinodontiformes > Rivulidae > Austrofundulus > Austrofundulus limnaeus. The sequence goes on from NW_013952612.1 coordinate 71,077, forward strand.
GGACCGCTCCTTCTTTTTATAGATGAGTAATCAGGACTGGCGGTCTCAGAGGAAATCTCAGGTGTTGGGACTGCAGCAGGTATGTTGTCTCAAAGCCATTTGCACCTGACACCGTTCTGTTGATGTCAAATCACATTTCAGATGGACCTCGTCTGCAACTGTAATAAAGTTTTTAAAATGCAAAGCATCTGAAGAGGAGGATGAGGAGGAGGAAGAGGAGGAAGGACGCTGTGTTTGAAGTCACAGCCGCCTCCGGTTGTAATTATGAAAAGTGGTTCATCAGGAAAGAAGGAAGTTCAGCAGGAATCCACATTTCTTTGTGATCCAATTAAGAGTTTAAAGACAGAACACACTCATCACCTGCAGGCAAGAAGACACGGGTAATAATGTTTCCCCTCYTGTCTGTTAGCAAAAATATCTCATCAACCACCAGGTACATTTGAAAGAATCTTTCAGAAAAAACCAAACAACTGGACGCACGTCTACKTCTGATTACATTTTGAAGTCTACCCATTTTAAGATGGCCGCTACAGCCAGGTGAGTTCAGAAAGAACAGATTCACAGACGTTACTGAGGCCYGTGTGTTTTTATGTTATATATCAGAGGTGATTGCTCTAAGACTGGAAGAGAAGCTCAGCTTCCCCTAAAATGTAAAAAAAAATAAGTGATCAAATATTTACTGTTGTGTGTTCA
>NW_013952612.1:72409-75559 GCF_001266775.1 Austrofundulus limnaeus
GTCACAAAGTACTCAAAGGCGGACACACTTCACATTAGCCTCGTGCCAGTCCCAGCTAGCGAGTTAGCTAGGTAACAAGCTGCACATAATGTCAGAGAGTTTGAATGTTGTGGACCGGATTTTGGAGAAGCCATTTGATACAGTCTTGTTTACAAAGAAAAAGAGTTAAACAGCAGGGCTGATCAACTCCTCAGATTAATTTGGTGCAAAAGTTGGGGAAATGTAAGATTTAAAAAAAAACATTTTTATTGATCCCACAGTGGGGAAATAACAGGTCTTTTAATCTGTCCTGGTATAACAGAGCTGGCTGCTGTAAAAGACTACAGAATAATCTGGAAAATGATTATAAAAGCATTGGATCAATTAATTCATTTAAAAAATCATCAAAGCAAAATTGTTAAAGAAATAGGAAATTGTTTAATTTGTATTTGTGAGTCACTGTTTGAGGAGTTGAATTTTTTGTTTTGTTTTATTATTTGGTTTATTAATTGAAATTGATATTTTTTGTAAATAGGAGCAGATATAAGATGTTTTTCTTCTGCTGCCTTTCATTTTATTTTATTTGTATTGTTTTGTTGTATGCAATGTTTTTAATGAAATGAATAAATACTATAAACTAAAAAAAAAACGATCTGTGACCCTGTACTGTGTGCAAACAAACCAACTGCTATAAGGCTCAGCTGTAGTTTGTGTAAAATTCTTAATATTTCAGTGTTGTCATTGATCAAAAGCTCTCCTTCAAACATCACACTGACTATGTTTATAAAAAAAAACTTTTTTTAATATTTCATGTTTCCCTCTTGTGTCTGCAGTCTTCCTACCACTACTGGACTGTGATGTTGTTTATGAACCAGATCTCTACAAATGTTGGACGCTGCTTATCATGAAACACGAAATGTAAACCACTATACCCTGTACTCATTTGTATCACGTCGGGGTCACCAAAAACTGTAAGAAAATACGTGTTCAATACGACTGAAGTCAAGATGAAAACACAGTTGTTAAATAAAATGATTTGTGAAAGGAATAAGTCATACAACACCAGAATTCTGGACCTGAGTGAGCTTTATTTGTCACCGGGCTGACAAGGAAAACCACACTGACAAAAAGTCAGGAAGTACATCTTTTTATACACGATTTTTCGATGCCTGAGTTCGCCCCCTACTGACCTACGGCTGAATCACAGGCATTCAATAAACTCAACCTAATGTTATTATAACGGTTCACTTATGTGTTGTTTATGATTCAGACATATAACTACTCTATATCAATTAACAAAATAATAGATCAAACATTATAAAAATATTATAAAAAGGAAACCCTAATAATCTAGTGTTGTTTCTAACATCAGTAATAATCTGTAATGACTATAAATTTCTTCACATTYGTAAACTGGCCATCATTATCTCCCCACAGAAACTGGGATGTCTTTATTTACAGCTCGATCCTCGGTCTGCTGCCTCCTCATCTAAAGACAGTCAGTCAGAGCCGACGTTCCCAGGATTTGGTTTCTTTAAGTGTTTCCCAGAGTTCCCACAGAACTTTCTCCTARTCTGCTCCGTCTTCCTGGAATAAAGTGCAGCAAGAACTGAACCTGTCCAGTTTGATCCACTGGGACATTTTAAACACATCTTAAACGAGAGAGTTGTTACAATCTGAAGGGGGATTGAAATGTRTGTCAAACCTAAAGTTAGAACCAGTTTGAAGAAACAGGGTACTTCAATCCAGGGAATTAAATTATGGAATAATCTGGAAGTTAAAAATGCCAGATCAATGTGAATATTTAAGAAAATGATAAAGGTAAATCTGTTGGAGAAATATGTATGGGTATAAGGCATGAATTGTTACTCAAGAAGAAATTAAACCTTTATTGTTTTCTTTCATTTTTTGTACGTTGTAAATTGGAGATTTTTTGATTGAATTTATTTGAGAAAAACAGGCAGAAATCATAAGATTATTTTCTTCTGCTACCTTTCATTTAATTTATGATTGTTTTATGTGGAATTTATGTTGTTTGGTTTTAACTTTATAATTATTATAACAGAATAATTATKATATTAAATCTTTTATTACAAAAAGAACAACCCTCTGTTAAAAGCAGATTCGGTGCTTTAAACGCTCTGCTGTATTAAATCATGTATGCACATTAAAAACCACCACATGTGACCACAGTCTCTCTAATTCCTCTCTGATATATTCATGTAAGTGGAACTTAATTAAAGCACTAATTAATGGGCCTTTCTCACATACCAGTCAGCTTTCATGGTCTCGTTCCTAATGATCCCCGGCTCACAGCTCTTCATTTCCTTCAAACACAAAGCTCTACACAAAGTTCAGTTGAGTGAAATGTCACTGTGCAGCGRCGCAACTCACTGCTGGTTCTGGATGAGAGCTGACACATGACGTCCAGATGACGCCACTTATGGGAATCGTGGTCAGTTTCAGTCGACCAGACGGGGTCCCCACCCCACCACCACCACCACCATCACTTTGTTGTTTGTTTACACTGGACTGATTAAAATGACTTCCTGTTAGCCGGCCCAGAGTCCTGCGGTGGACARGTCTGAAAACAAAGCTTGGTGGAACCGTAGCGATACGAGTCGGAGTGAACCGGATCAAAGATTGTTAGTGGAAACAGAGGCTTCTCTCAGAACATTATTCAAGTTTGGCCATGTTTTATTAAACAACGACCTGGTCCAGATATTGTTCTGGTCTTAGCTTCCATCARGTTCTGTGGAGCCATTATTCGAATCATATCCATCAAAAACTACAGATCAGACGTTACCCAGGAGTTTTTACCACTCAGAGAAAGACTGTGTCAGTGACCAGAGGTCTGATTGTGTCAAACAGCTGTGAGGATCTGACAGTCAAACTAAAACCAGTCCTTCCAAAACATCAGACTGGTTTAATGTTTGATCATTGAACAGACCATCACAGTGGTTCTTAACCTTTTTTGAGGTACTGAACCCACCAGTTTCATATGCGTATTCACTGAACCCTTTTTAGTGATAAATAAAATATGATTTTTTTTTCCAAATTCAAGACAAAAGTATGTTTTTTTTTACTGGTGTATAAAATGAGCCGTGCATGAACATCACCTTTCTCAAAGAACAAAACCAACACAGTGCATGAACTCACAACAAATTACAG
>NW_013952612.1:76477-82011 GCF_001266775.1 Austrofundulus limnaeus
ATATATATGTATGTATGTATATATTTTCAAATGAAAGGTCTGGCATTTCTTAAAGGAATGCATCGCCTGCCTTCCACCATGCCAGAGTTTTAGACTCATATTTTATGATGAAAGAMTTGTAGCTGTTTTTGGTCAAACCATATAAATCTCATGTGATACTGTATACTGTATTAGCCATAACGCTCACAGTCTGTGTTGTGAAAGACTCTCAACTACTACCACAWCAAGTTTTATTTCATTACCTTTAAAACCGACTGAGCRAATGWCATTTTTCTGTTGTAAGTRTGATTAACTGTGGCAGCCATCTTGAAATGGYCTCATTTTAAGAGTTAATCACCTGTAGATGTACAGTGTGTTCAGTGATTACATCATCTTATTCARGACYTYTTTTGCTAACAGACAAACAGCATTGGCTGAAACAGTGAGTGGGAAGTTTGAACAATAATTATGGGTAATAAAATGTGCTGTCAGTGGTTCTCAGCTAAWAACAGTGTTAGGAACTGGTGTTTATGGTGTTAGTCTCATCACATTTGCTAAATAAATYCTGTGTGTTGTGTTTTCTKAGGTCAGCTGGCTGCAGCAGRCATKTTGAATCGTGCTGACTATTTCCTGAAACTTTAAATAAATTTGATTAGATATTTTGCAGTTAACACATTTAGGTTAATTTAAATAATAAATGTATCTAAAAGTTTCATGGTTGGCTTGTGGTAACATGCCATTTATTTAAGTTTTAAAATAGATTCTATAAATTTTGATCTGACACTGTCCTGGAGAAGGTTTTACAAAGTACGGAAGGCTTTAAAAACTACAAAAGTATGGCTGAATTTCAAAGCTGAGAAGTTTCAGATCAGAGGAAATATCTTCAATTACTTCCTGGTGCAAGCGTCTTTAATGCTTTAGTCAAATCTAGCATTTGATGGAGGGACATTAAATGGAGGTTTTATCTGCAGAAGGTCACCTTAAGTACCGGAAAGTCCCACTGAGACAGACCATTCACACAACGAGAACTGATTCATTACTGCTCGGCTGCATCACACTCTTTCAGCACAACCTCGGACCCACCGGGGCTCTATAAATACAAAAAAAAGAAACGACAAAAAGGAAACACAATTAAAAAGTTTGAAGTTAATTTTCCCATTACTCAGATGACTTGGCATATCACTTAAAAATGAAAGCATAAAGCTAAGCTCATTACCGKTTTATACGTAGGGCAGTTTTACTGGTCATTAAATAATCTCCATTACTTTCCAACAAGCCAAACAGCTGTAATTAGGTACACAAATATGGATTAATAAACTGTGTTCATGAAAACAGACAGAGGCAGACAAAGACTCACATCAAGGTTTATTTATCTTTGCTTTTTGGCCTGTTTATAATACAAACTGCAGCTAATTCTTTCTGCCATGAACAAACAATGGAGTCCTGCGTGGTTAATGATTGTTGGAATAATCTGGATTAATGTTATTTTCATTAACGTCCAGTTTCATCCCACTGCTGCACTAGATGTGTGGACTCAGAGGGAAACACAAGATCTCAAGTTTTAATGCAGTTCAGTTACCAGAACCAAGATTTATTAAGATTTCTGCACATGAAAAAGCATTTATTTCATTTGTTTCTAGGAAATCTTCATGTAAACACTGCACTGTTTCTAGAAAAGTTTTTGTCCACATGGAAACAAAGGAAACAGCCCTGTAGTACCTATGCCAGGCCTGTGGGTGGCACCATACCACTGACACACACAAAACACCAGATACAAGAAACAAGATGCAAAGCATGCACATAAAGTTAAACCACCTGTAAACACAGCAAGAAGGAAAAGATGAGGATGGTGCARACAGGAGAAAGACCTAAATTGATTTTGTGAGCAGACTCCGAAGTGGAACTTTTACTTTATGTCACGATAAACCAAAAGACCACAAAACTGAAGGACGGTAAGTCTTCATCTATACAGAAAGCTGTCTTTGTAAGCACACTCTTAATTAAAGGCAACACCGTTTCTAGAAATGTTTTCACCCACAAAGAAACACGGAAATGACCCAAACACTGTAGTTACTATGCCAGGCCTGTGGGTGGCGCTGTACTACTGAAAATACACCAGAAACAGGAAACAAGAGGCGAAGCAGACACTCTAAACTGTAAATACAAGATGAAAATGACTGACTATTACGTGTAATTTCTTCTTTGTGTCACATTAAACCAGCACTAACTGTGTCGTTTTAAATCTGTGGACATGATGGACGTATTTAAGATGGAGTGAAGACACTTTCTCAAGATCTTCAAAGGGATCAGGGTGAATAGTGTTATTTTAAAACAGACAAAACTTCTAATTTTTCACATTTTTATTCAGTGTATTTAATCTTTTTCTGCAACATTTGTTTTTGTATCGTTGACAGTTCAATAAAGGCATAAAACTTCATTGTTCAGCCTTACATGTTCACTGAAGTGTCTCGCATCCTGATGTTTGTCCAAAACTTCATTTGTCACGACAAAATGATCTTGGTCTGAAACTCTGACATGAAAGGTGATGGACAATATGCATCAGGGAATGCTGAATCTTTAAGTGTAAAATATACAGGGGTTAGACAGTGAAACTGAAACACCTGTAATTTTAGTGTGGGAGGTTTCATGGCTAAATTGGACCAGCCTGGTGGTCAATCTTCATTAATTGCTCATTGCACCAGTAAGAGCAGAGTGTGAAGGTTCAATTAGCAMGGTCAGAGCACAGTTTGGCTCAAAATATTGCAATGCACACAACATTATGGGTGACATACCAGAGTTCAAAAGAGGACAAATTGTTGGTGCACYTCTTGCTGGTGCATCTGTGACCAAGACAGCAAGTCTTTGTGATGTATCAAGAGCCACAGTATCCAGGGTAATGTCAGCATCCCACCAAGAAAGACCAACCACATCCAACAGGATTAACTGTGGACGCAAGAGGAAGCTGTCTGAAAGGATGTTATGGTCCAAAACCAGGGGTTTCACTTTCATTGTCTAACACCTGTAATTTTACCTTTAATTTGACTAATTTGTGTTTTGATCKTCTYRTTAGTCAGTGATGACACTGAAATATTACCATGTTTAGAAAGTTAAGGAACTTGAACACAATTTGTCCACATGTCAAGTTATACAGATCGTCTGTAAATGACAGTTTTTCCACCCTTCTGCATGCATCCAGGTGTATAAAGAACATCTCACTGAGTTTTAAAAAACTCAGCATCAATCTCCATCACTGCTATTCCCCACCACTCCAGTCATTGAGAGTAATGTGAAATTTACTGATTTCTGAAGGTCAGTGTGCAGGTAAACGTCTACAGGGGCTGACTTATGTCTGTCATTGTTACAGATTGAGTGTTTACACTTTTAGACACTTTTAGACATTGTGTATTTGTCTGAAAACTCAGATTCTGTGTTTTCTTGATGTCGTGGCTCCGTTTCTAAAAGTGATTATGGTGGAACTAATACTTTTAGGTTTAAGCCAGCAATTCATGACATACTTTATGACCTAYGTTTTCATGACATGCTGTTCATCTGCAGATAGAATGATTAAAGTCAGAGTAAGATTTGCTAACAACAATAATTCTTAGATATCACTTGTGTTTATCTTTGTGTTTTTCCTTGACCTAGGATGAAATCTTGCTAAGATTACATAATAGTGTTTGTTAAACAATACAGTATATATTTAAGGCCTCAACTATCTCCGTAAGGCAGTTGCACAGAGACAGGGCAGAGAGTGGGGGGGAGGGGGGGGGCAGATGTTGTTCTCTGTGTTTCCTGTTGTTGCAATAAAACTCAGCTGATCATCTCACGGAGTACCTTCATTCTTGGACCACGCATTTCTGTCTTCGTTAAATAAATATATCCATAACAGTTGGCGTTGTCGCAGAGACCACTAGGAGATTGACGGACCAAGGTCACGTTGCAGGTGGACTGATGAGTGAGTTAGAACTGCTCAGGACCGTGACTCCAGCTGGATGAAAAGAACTTTTTTATGGTAAACTGTTTTAACAACAGAGATACGCTGGTGACGATTGTGATGGATGATCTTGAATAAGAAAAGAACATTGAATTTTTATTTTTGGCTGTTGTAGAACCTGAGAAGATTTTATAACATCAACTATTGAGAGTGAGCAAAAGCTTCAAGATGCCTCCTTTTCTTTTCCAAAGAGGATTTCTGCCAGCTTCTCCATAAGGTTACGGTGTTGGAGCTCAAGATTCATCGTTTGGAAGAGAAAATCTCTCAGGAAGGATTCAGCTCTGAGATGACAACGAATGGCAAGAGTTATAGAGAATTTTTTTTCTCCACCAGCAAGGAGAAGAAAGCAGAGACAGGCTGGAATCAAAACAACTGATAACGGCAAGAGAAATGAAGATGGAGCAGTGTTTCTTCAAAACAGATTCACACCACTGGAAGAAACTGGTGAGTCTGAACAAAGTTCCCTACCTGACCTCAGAGAGGGAATTGAGACCAGATTCAGCTCAAAGCCAAAGCAAGTCCAAAAAGAGACTTTCAAGAATCAAGAAATGCTGATCATCACAGATAAAATGGTGAATGAGATCAGAGGCTTCTGGAACAAGAAAAAAGTCAAAGTTCTCAGTTTTGCTGATAAAATATCTGACCTCACAGAGAAGATTCTGGAAATCACATCAGAGTATCCAGCTCTGAAGACCCTCATCGTTCATACAGGAAGTGATGAAGTGATGAACCGACAGTCAGAAATCCTGAAGAAGGATTTTATTCTGCTGCTGAATGCAGTTAAAAATCTTAACATGGATGTGTTCCTCAGTGGGCCCGTTCCTACAGCCTGAGGTGGGGCTGAGAGGTTTAGCAGACTGTTGGCTCTTAGTGGTTTTTTTGAAAAAGTCCTGTGTTGACCACTCTGTGAGATATGTGGACAACTTTGATCTCTTCTAGGAACGGAAACATCTGTTCAAGTCTGATGGACTGACTCTGAATCAACCTGGAGCACAGCTTCTGGCTTCCAACATGAAGTATTATCTGAACCAAATTCCGTCTGGAAACAAACAGGAGAAATCACAACAGCTGACGTTTGAAGGACGGCTGGAGCGAACTGAGACCCCAATGGAACACAAACATGCTGATAAGGAAACTGCTGCAGAACCAGCCTCACAAACAGAGGATCTGGAACAGGAGTTTCCCCAAATTGCAACAGGAGAATGACAAGGCCCCACTTCTCCCCAACCAGAGGAACCCAAACCATCGACTAAGAATGAAGATGCAAGACCTACTTCCAGAAGAAGACCACAGGTTGGAGACAACATTGAGGACCCTGTGGAACAAGCAGAGTATCGTTTGGAGTTACACACAAAGCTACAGCATTATTCAGCATGCTATAAAGAAAATGGGACAGAAAAACAGTTTCAAGGGTGGAAAGAGAGAATTATGAGCAAATACCCTGATGATGAATATTTTTATGTCTGGGTGGAATAAAAATGGAATTACTGGGGTTGGGATTTTAGAAAAGTACATATACTTAGGTTTGTGTTGACATAATTTTTAATACATTAAAGAGTTG
>NW_013952612.1:87949-89218 GCF_001266775.1 Austrofundulus limnaeus
GTTAAATATTTAGCTTGTTAACTAAATATTTAATTTGTAAGCTAAATATTTAGTTTATAAACTGGCATTTATAAATGTATGAATCATGTGGTGAAAAACTGACTTTGAAAAATAAATCTGTTCTTTTTTTTCTTATAAAATCTAAATAAAACAAAAATATTGGTGGTAATTTTTGACTGTGTAACTTTACAAATGGCACCCCATGGTGCGCTTGATTTATCCACCATGACAGTGTGACAGTGTGTGAAAGTGTGGGTGTAGTGTTGTTGTGAAGAAGAGCAGCTGCTTTAATCCAGTGGAAGGATAAATTCCTTACATTYTGATAATCTGAGTGTTAATCTGCGTCTCAGTCTGCAGCCGTCAGGTTGGCAGGTTCCTCTGTGGAGGGATGTTTTATTCCCGACCCGCTGTCTGTTTGCAGTGGGAGGAGATCAGCGGTCTGGATGAGAACTACACCCCCATCCGGACCTACCAGGTGTGCCAGGTGATGGAGCCCAACCAGAACAACTGGCTGCGGACCAACTGGATCGAGAAGGGCGACGCTCGCAGGATTTTTGTGGAGCTGAAGTTCACCCTGAGGGATTGTAACAGCCTGCCKGGCGTGGTGGGCGCCTGCAAGGAGACCTTCAACCTGTACTACCAGGAGACGGACTCGGAGATGGGCCGGGGCCTGCGGGAGGACCAGTACGTGAAGATCGACACCATCGCCGCAGACGAGAGCTTCACGCAGGGCGACCTGGGCGAGAGGAAGATGAAGCTGAACACGGAGGTGCGCGTGATCGACTCGGTSACGCGGCGGGGCTTCTACCTGGCCTTCCAGGACGTGGGGGCCTGCATCGCCCTGGTCTCCGTCAAAGTCTACTACAAGAGGTGCTGGTCCATCATCGAGAACCTGGCCACGTTCCCAGACACCACCACGGGCTCGGAGTTCTCCTCGCTGGTGGAGGTGGAGGGCATGTGTGTGAGCGACGCCGAGGAGGAGGCCGACAACTCTCCCAAGATGCACTGCAGCACGGACGGAGAGTGGCTGGTGCCCATTGGGAAATGTATCTGCAAAGCTGGCTTTCACCAGAAAGGAGAYGCTTGTGAACGTGAGTGTTGGGCTTCTGTTTTTATTCTGCTGACGCTGAGTCAGCAGGTGTTAGCTGGGCTGCTGGTGACGTGTAGAGTTGTAAAGTAACTAAGTACAAATACTTTGTTACTGTACTTAAAGGCACAGTGTGTAGGATTTGTTGTTTTCAGCGACATCTAGTGGTTGAGTGGTTGAAT
>NW_013952612.1:91695-93686 GCF_001266775.1 Austrofundulus limnaeus
GATAAAAACAGTCTGTGCCTGCCGGCTGATGTGATCACTCGGCTGCTGTATGTTCAGACTCCCTCGAATTATTATTTTTTATCAGCCCTCAGTGATTTTTCACGCTCAGGTTTTTAGTGCGACGTAGTGAAGWAGTTCCAGTTTCACCACGGTTTTGATTGGACGGATTCTGACGTTTCTTCTTGCAGACTTTCATGACCGTCTGATGTTGAAAACATGGTTTTTAGAACCAGAACATGATGATCTTAATGCCGTCACGGCAGATGCAAAATTTTAATTCATATTTTTCTGTCTAGTTTTATTTTAGTGCCTATTTTTATTGCATGATGGTTTTAGTTCATATGTTTTTTGTTATTATTCATTAATAAATAAATGAATAATGAGTATAGTTAGTCATTAGTAAGAGCATGACATTACGAATGCTAACATTTTATCCAATTATCTAAAGAAATAAAGCAGTTCTGTTCATTCCTTGAGGGTTTTTATTGTTATTTTTTGGTTTTTTAATATTAAACCAGCAGAAAAATTAATGCAAATTTTTGAGCCTGAAATTGCCGTAACTTTATTTCATCATGTTTATCATTCATCATTATGTCAGTCTCTTAGTTTTCTTAAAACTCTGTCCGTTGCACATTAAAAAAAATCAATTCTTGATTTTTTTTTGTCTCTGTTTAAGTAGATTTAGACTTCAAATAAGCCATAAACTGCTCAGTTTTTCTCTTCACTCTTTGGAAGACATTAGGGAGCAGCTTAATGCTTTATTTATCTCTGCGTGCGCTTCTTATTTTACCGATTTTCTACAAACAGAGGAGAAAGTAAAATGGGTCAGCGTGATTATCAACAAGGACAATTTTCTTTTACAGAATCTCCTGTTATTTTCCTTTCTGTGTAACATTTAAATAATTCAGACAAACAAATAAAATGCCACAAGGCAACATAAAACGTATAACATAAATATAAATATATGATAATTAATAACCTGTCTGAACTCTAAMGGTCTGGCAGATCAGTATTTGGGATCAGAGAGAATAAAAATGGCTCCTCGGGCTGTTAGGGTTGCAGACCTCAGGTCTAAATGTTTCCAGCAGCCTGACTGATAAAACCTACGGAGTTTAGGTCAAAGAAGCGGTGTTGTTCACGGGCCGAGCGCTTCTTTCTGGTCTCACTGCAGTCTGAGCMGCTCACATGAAGCAGCAGTCAGTAATAAGTGAACAGAATACAACTTTGAACAAATTAGCATCCCTGGCAGACAAGCTTTTCTGCCACGCTGTCATCCATTAGAGAGCCCTCTGAGGGAGGTGTGCTAATGAAATATATTAGTGCGTGTAATTTGGAGCAACGCAGCCAGCCTGCAGTTGTGTTATGTCTCTAATGTTAGCAGGCGATCAGTGATTCAGCCCCGTGGAGCAGCTTTTATTGTTCTTGTTGTTTTAATATGCACAGGATCCAGTTGTGCCCTCAGGTTTGAAAAAAGCCCAGGATTTATTTCCACGGGGAGACGGACAGAAACTGACAGAAACCGGTCCATTACTGAGTGTTTGTGGGTCAGCTGAAGAAGCAGTGCTCCGAGTTTACCTGAGGRTCGTTTAAAGCCACGTGGATCAAACACTGCACCTTTAGAAGCTTTATCTCCACTGAGGCATGAGAGGCATTTGTATTAAGGGGTACTTAATCTAAATAAAAGGAGAATCACGGTGCACCATCAGCACTTCTGTGAGCAGCTTCACTGACACCAAATTGTCCATTCAGTAGTTTCCTGAAGAACAATTTAAAAGCTATTCAAACTATTTCTATCAGCTGAACAGCCGAGCAGAAAGACCAAGTGTCTGTGACTGTAAAAACCCTTCAACGTCCTGTCTCCTGAGTCCAAAACCCTTCAACGTCCTGTCTCCTGAGTCCAAAACCCTTCAACGTCCTGTCTCCTGAGTCCAAAACCCTTCAACGTCCTGTCTCCTGAGTCCAAAACCCTTCAACGTCCTGTCTCCTGAGTC
>NW_013952612.1:96924-99754 GCF_001266775.1 Austrofundulus limnaeus
ACCCCGCCCCCCATCCCCTTCCCATGTGTCTTTAACCCTTTGTGAGGCAGTGTGTGGCAGTAAACGTCCCTCTTCTTCTTCGCCTGCTGTTTGTCCGCGGCCTCTGTAGGGGGGTGTTGAAAACGACCAGCTGAAGTGTCCTCGGCGCCTGCGAGGGCTTCTGTTAGCCAAGAAGTGTGTTGTGAAAATAGCCTCATTCATGCAGCCGTTCTGTTTAGCTCTGCTTGCAGAGCAGGTCTGTGTGTGTGTCTGTGTGTGTGTGTGTGTGTGTGTGTCTGTGTGTGTGAGGGGGGTGGCATTCTTGTATATATAAGGTTTCTCCGTAGGAATGGGGGTACTGGCCTGGCTGTTTCACTCGCTGTTTTTGACACATCTCATGATTCTGGAGCCTGAGAGATGATGAACGGTTGACCCTCAGCCTGAACAAGCGAGAGGCCGTCTAGCTGGTGGAAAACAGATCGAGTGAGCGTATCTCGCAGCGCTCCGTGCATGCTAACAGGAGAATTAATGAGAGGCTACGGCATCCTGTAAGCTCCGGCACCATCCATCTTAACTGTCAGGGAGCTGGACAGAAGTTGGTTGGAGACTGATTGATGATTGCGCCCCCTGAGGGGAAGGGCTGAGCGCCGACTGACTGCAGCAGCTAACATGTACGGAAGGCGCTCTGCGGGCCACGCTGCCGGGCCGAGCTCCAGGCCCAGAGGAAAAAAAAAAACCCTGTTTAGCATTTCAAATGAAGCCAGGAGACGGGCGGTCCTCATACGTCCTGATGCTCCTCTGATTGATCAGGTGTGGATTTAATCCACCGAATGGCTGYCTTCTTCTGCTCCTCCTGAGCTTCATTATGCAAATGACAGGTGCAGGCCGAACCCACGGGACACCCAAATGGACCTACATCACTCAGAGGCTGAAATAAATTGGTGATGGATGGGATCTGATGGTGTCACTTGATGTGAACAGTAGCATTCTTGCCCAGCCCGGGGCTTTTCCTGAGTGTTGTCTGGGCCTGGCAGGTAGCGGTCAAACACACACATGACCATTCTTCACTCAGGATGCTGCTCCCAACGCGCCTGTCAGCCTCCTAAAATGGATCACTTGTGGGTGGACCCAAAAGATTAGCTGCAGAGAAACAACAGTGCTACCTCACAACTGATTGATGACTCCAGAACTTCACTTATTTATTGTGGAAAATCCCAACAATCCCCTGTTTCCATCTAGGGATGCCCCGATRCTTCATCTTTTCAAACTGAGTACAAGTTCTTATTTATGAGTACCTGCCAATAGTGAGGACTGATACGAGGACTAATAAATATCTTTACACTTATTAGAGTTACTTTTAGGGATGCACAAATATTGGCATTAACACTGGTATCTGCCCATGTCGGTTTCAGTTCAATAAGTAAAACTGGGCCATATTGATTAGTACATAGTCCGATGTTGATTTCCCACTTGTTGCCATTTGTGTTCCGGGAGAAGAGATTGTTGGTCAAGCGGTATCTATAATATAAGTATCAGTTATCGGCCATAACTAGAGATGCACCGATATGAAAATTTCAGCCGATATCGATATCCGATATAATTATTGGTGGTATAGCTGATAACCAATATTTACCGATATAACTCAAAACATATAAATTATATTATACATATAMACAAAAACACACTTGGGTCTTTTTTTGATACCACAACCAGACCTCTGACATGGCTCTCTGCTTCAGTTATTCCTGGCTATGCAGCCTCAGTATCACTATTATGATCAAACAGATGCTGCTCAACCAACCATCACTCAAAACAGAAACACAAACAAAAAAGTGGGAAATAAATATCGGACATTAGTGTCGGTCCAGTTTTACATATCGGACCRATACAGAGATTCTAAAAAATGACAAATATCGGCCAATACCGATAACAATACCCATACATCATGCATCCCTAGCCATAACAGCAAAATTAATATTGGATATTGATATCGGCTGAAATGTTTATATCGGTGCATCCCTAGTTGCTGAAAATCAGAGGAAAACCAGAGGAGCTGATTTTTCAAATTAACTCCTGACACARATCCAGACAGCAGGAGTCTTCCCTTGGTGAGACTGTCCTGAAGCTCCAGCTCACATCCAGATCTGCTCAGAGACAGTTTCCTGCTTCTGGTAACAAACCTTTTAACCTCTGTAAGTTGTTTTTTTTACTCTGTCTCAGACTGCGCTCTGTATACACAGACATTGACTTATAAAAGAAATGTATATGTCCTTGTGGATGGTGGGACCAGATATTTTATAGAGCCAGTCCAGTTGACGACCTTTGGCTTTTATGGACTGGAGTTCAGGAGTAAAGCAGGGGATGGAATGAAGGTAACAGACCATGTTTTAACAGGGATCAGAGGTGAGGATATGGGTTAAATGGTTACTGTATCGAGCTGTGAACAGATCAGGGGTCAGAGTGGATGAAATACCTGTGGAGAGGGACTCCAAATGAATGTCTTTAATGTTCCTGAATGAGATGAGCTGGGCTGTCTTGGTTGGTGAGAGACACAGTGGACACGTATCCTCAAAGGTTTTAATTGGGGCGTCATAGCAAAGCCATTTTCCTGGTATCGGGTGGTCTTCTGTAGGTCTTGTGTCCATGAAAGGAAGAGAGCAGACATATGGTCGCTTTCTTCAAATGTAAAGCTTTTAACCATAGCTGAAGGGATTCCTYGTTCTTCGGCAGGAGATGAAGATACAAGGGGTGCCACGATACAGAAAATTCACGATCCGGTTCAAAACTTTAGTCTCACGGTTCAATATTTTTTCGATACAAAAAAAGAGAAATGTCCATGCCCATTTTAACT